>NW_021634937.1:0-37699 GCF_004799145.2 Neltuma alba | reverse complement strand
TTCCTTGAAGGTGGTAAGTAGGTTCGTGATATGGAGAGAAATTTACAAATATTAATTAAACACTCAAAGCAAGCTTAACAGTTTGACCGGATGAAAATAAAATCTTAAATATGGGAAGACAGTTTGTGTAACATACATTTTCATTTTAAGAGAGGTTTATATATGTTTTCAAAAAGAGAGAATGTTTCTGTAATTAAGATAAAATAGAAGGGTGGTCGGGATATTTTACTCTTCAATATATACATATAGACATACATATACACATATGAACTCTAATTCATAATATAAGAACTTCTAATTTTAAGCATAAGATTTCAGAATATTTTGTCTTTTGAATTTATAATTCATTCTTTATAGCATTCTTATTTATTATAGTATTAAGGGGATTTTCATCCAAAGATAGTTATGATTATTAAGAAAATATTTTAGGAAAATCATCTCATATTTATTGTAAAGAACAAATTTAACTATTTTTTTAATCTATTTAAATTCAATTAAGTAGCTATTATATTAAAGAATAGAGTTAGCATATAGTTTATCAGCTTCGACCAAAGAAAAAAAAACAAAAACAAAAATCAATAGTCTCGTATTGCTTTTGACCAACCATCATGAAAAGTGGAAAACAGGAATAGCCACACGACAAATAGAGAAATTCTTGCGTGCACTAGTGCCATGTAATCTGTGATCTGCCCAATTAAATGAAACCAACTCAGATAGGTTCAGTCTCACCTGGCATTTCTGGTCAGAGCAAGAAAAGATTGTGGGTCCCACAAAAATTAATACCTAGCAATTTCTCTCTCTTCCTCCCATTTTCACTGCCGATATTGCCCTTCTTTCCCTTTGATTGAATCGCTGACAATCACCCTAAAAATTTTGCCTTCATCCCTTGAACCCTATAACCTATTTTACCAACGCACAATATATTAGAATTATTTATTTATAATTTTTATATTAATTAAGTTAAAAAATAATAAATACTTTTTGGCCATCACAAAATAATAGATGCATAACTATATATTAAAATATTTATTTATATCTGATATGCGTTTAAATAAAATTTAATGATAATGTAAAATTGTGGGAGGTTTTTTAATATATTTTTGCATCTAATATATATATATATATTTAATACTGCAACTAAAGTAAGAAAAATGAACTAATAAATATAAATAATTTTGTGTATGTTTATCTTTGAAACAAAAATACTACCTTTAATTCTAAATATGAGTTAGATAAGAAATTTAATTTAGTAATCTTAATTTATTTTTTTAAAAAATTATATTTTTTTAATTTATTTTTATTAATTGCACATAATAAGAATATTTTCATGAAGGAATAGTTATAATGCATGGATTAAAAAATATTTTAAAAAATTAATACATATTTATTATAAACAATTAACTTAACTAATTCTTTTAACATTTACAAACTAGTTATTTAACTTTGATATTATATTAAAAACTAATGATATTATGTGTGTTTGTGAATTCAATTAAAAAAATGAGAAAGTTTATCTAAATGTGACTCAAAATTCAACAATTATTTTCAATAATTTAAAGTATAATTCTCTGTACATATTTTAAGTAATGAGATCATTTTTCAACTCAAAAAATATATATAACTATGTATTTATTATTTTATGAGATTTTTTGGCTCATTTTATGAGATGAACTTAATTAATATAAATGTTATAAGTATATATAAGGAAAATATTTTTAATATATTGCGGGCAATCCGGATCAAAAAACAGTGGGACGGGCACGTTGTTGAAATGGGGTTTAATGGATGAAGGGTTTTTTGGGATGGTTTTCGGCGTATTGGTGGAAAAGAAAGAAGGGCAATGTCGGCAGTGAAAATGGGAGGAAGAGAGAGAAATTGCTAGGTATTAATTTTTGTGGGACCCACAATCTTTTCTTGCTCTGACCAGTAATGCCAGGTGAGACTGAACCTATCTGAGTTGGTTTCATTTAATTGGGCAGATCACAGATTACATGGCACTCCCAGTGCACGCAAGAATTTCTCCGACAAATAACTGGCTTGTCAGTTTGATGAGGTGATCAGGTCATACAATGAATCTTGAAGTTTCAAAGCGAGAAAATATATGTTGAATAATGTTTTTTGTTTAAATTCAGAAAATAATAAACAAACAGAAAAAGCTCTGCTCATAGGGGCAAACCCAAATATTGAAAATCAAACTCTCACTCTAGCCCCCCTCTTAATTACAAACCGAGAGGATAAGAATTGGCTGGAAAAATCATACTACCTTCGATCCTAATTATAAGAGCCAGTTAACTAATTTGAAGAGATTAAGGAAATAAGTTGAGTTAGTTATTTATCCTAAATAGGTGTTGTCTTTTCTAAAATATCCTTACTAATCAAGTGTATTAACTAGAACTATAATTATTAGAAGGATTGTTTTGGAAAAAATTGAGTAAATATGAGAGACAAAGTAGATTGGGGTCTTATATTTAGGACCAAAATAAAAATCAAATAGGGTCTTATATTAAGGATCGGAGGTAGTAAGAATGAAGCCCCTTTTGGCTAGGATTCCGATCTCTCTTCACTTGTTTCTCCAAAGAAGGCAAAGGAGAAGATTCTGATGCACAGAGAACAAAATTAGAAACGAAGCCAGTTGCGACTTCAAGCTTCAGTTTTTCCTCATCCCGTATGACAGATACCTGTGGTCTATTTTGATGCAAAGAGAAAAAAAGAAACGAAAAGATCCTTCATGTGTAAACAAAACCCCACACACACATATGCACACGCATATTTACTTGATCGATATGATTAGGCAGTCATATATCATGTCTGCTTGGAGAGCACGGAGGAATAATTAAAAATTAAACTCGATGTTAATTAATTATAAACCGTGTGGCATTTCATTTTTCTTGCTGTTCTATAGAATTCGTGTGCGACAAATTTTGCGATTTGCTTAGCACAAACTAGTTCATCTTCTGTGAGGATAAAGTTGCATCGAATTGAAGTTCAGGATCGACTTAAAACCAAGATATTATCTCTAGTTCTTAATATAAGAGTTAGTTAATTACTTTAAATAGATTAAGAAAATTTATTAAGTTAGTTATTCATAATAAATAAGCATTGTCTTCACTAATATACCTTTACTAATCACCTGTACTAGATAAAGCTACTCTTTAATAGAATTTTTAATATGTACAGTTATTAAACAACTGCTTCAAGAAAAATTGGATAAATATATTCCTGGACATGTCTATACATATATGGTTGTTGAAAATTTTCTTTAGCAGAAAACTATGGATGTATGTACGTATGTGCGGACGTATATGTCATATCTAATCACTGAACAAATACAGTAAATAAATCAACTTTATTTCAATAAATAGGAAAAAAACAGCACAGGGTTCAGAGAAACAATAAAGGAATTGAAAGCAGCAATTATAAAAGGGAACTACAATCAGCAAAAATAAATAAATAAATAAGAAACCGAAATGGGAGGTCCCTTCGATTTCTTTGAAGATTGTGATTTCATGTCCTTCTAGATTTCATGTCCTTCAGAAACGCTAAGGACAAACCCAATTGCTTGCTTGGAATGCCGCGCGTGATTATGAAGCTCGGCTATAACATTATATATATATATATATATATATATATTTATCTATAGAGGAATAGAAGAGCTCCTGCAATCGAGAAGGATAAGAGTTGCGTGGGAAATAAGAAACCACAATTGGAGCTCCTTTCGATTTCTGAGAAGACTGTCATTTCATGTTCGTAGCTTTTCCTTCAGCTTCTGTATGATCAGCGACTCGAGCAGATGAAGAAGAAGCAGCAGCAGCAGCAGCAAAGCAATTCAGAAACCTTGAACCCATCAACGTGATTTTCCCTTTAATTTTCTCGGGGACAATAATCTAAAAGAAAGAAGAAAGAGGAATCAATGGCTTTCAGTATTTCAGAGAGTTGAGAAGTGAAGATGTTGGACTACTTGCTCGTAAAAATATGTGTATATATACAGGCATAGGGATAAGATAAAGGGCAAATTCACAGAAGATAAAATACTACAAAAAAGTTTCTAAAAACCCGATAATTGCTTTGGATTCCTAATGGGATTTGACTGTCATAATGTAAAAACTGAAAATACTTTGTTGCCCATGATACAAAACAAGCACCGAAAGACTGCAATAGTTATCAATATTACTGCTTCGCTTACCAATTTATCTGTTGATATAAGTTTGAAAAAACATGATTTCAAGTTACATAATGACAATTAATATTGACATATCCTGTGGACTAATACTTTTTTATGATAATAATGTGATATAATATCGTTATTAAAAATCAATCATCACTTATAATACAAAAAGTTAACTAATGACAAGTGATTTCATAATTTTATATGATTGATAATTGACTTTTAATAATGATGTTATATCACATTATTATCAAAAAGTATTAATTCATAAGATATATTAATATTACTTGTCATTATGTAATTTGAAATCACCTAATATCAACTAATAATCTGATAAGTGAAACGGTAATATTGACAACTATTGTGGCCTATATTAACAACTATCTCAACCTATATTGACAACTCTTTTTTTTTTCTCCAGTACTTTTGTCTATACTAAGGACAGCAAGGTCTTTTTAACTTTTTATTATTGCAGCCAAATTCTTTTGGGATCTAAAACAATTATGAGATTTTCATAAACTTTTTTGCAGTATTTTATTTTTTGCGAGACCTAGTGCAATTCCTTTGAATAAACAAGGAGGGAGCGAAGCTAGGGCATGGACAGCATTGCTTAACGAGCAAGCACGGAACACGAACGGGAACCACAATTTTAAGTGCATTAATTAATTTAGATATTCAGAATAGGAAGCTCTCAAAATCCCTTCCTCTCATTTTCTTTTCAGAATATTATCTCCGTTGTTAGATCAAAAAACTCATTATTCATAGTTATTATTTTAAAAAGGGTTAAGATGTCAATATATTGAAAAGTTTTCATTCAAGAGCGTCGAATATTTGAAAGTTTGTTTTGATATAAATTTGTTCTGAAAGTTTAAAATTGTAACAATTTTTTTCTATATTGTTAAAAATGTTATCGCCTTAATGAACAGTATTATTATTTTAATGATCAACATTAGTTTAACAGTAAAAGATAAAATTGTTAAGATTTTAGGCTTTTGGACCAAATTTATAATTACAAAAACTTTCGAGTTTTGAGTGAAAGTTTTAAAAACAAAAAAACTTACACCGTAATTCTTTTAATAAATTGATGTCATCATCTGTCTTATTTATGCACTTATAATAGAAATAGTTTTTAAAATATTAAATTTGAATAATTTATATTTAGCCAAGATGGGATTCTAAGATGATTATTGGATATCCCCCTTCACATTTCAAACGCTATGCAAGACTTTTTGTCATAAACGTGATTTGCTGTCCCAGAAAACAAATCAGTCAAATTAATTTGTGTTCTATTAATAAATATTAGAAATCGAATTCTTAACCACTTTTTTTTTTTGGACCAGAGCTTCTATCAGTTGACTTAGCGAAGAGAATGCTTTTTAGAACTTTTTTGGTAGTAAATTATTTTTAATGTAAACAATCAATACTACTAAATTTAAAAGTTACTTTATACTAATGTTATAGTGTCTTCTTTTGATGATTACAGAATTCAAAATAAAAATAATACTACCTCCGGTCCTTAATATAAGACCCTATTTGACTTTTATTTTGATCCTAAATAAAAGACTCCAATTCACTTTGTTTCTCATATTTACTCAATTTTTTTCAAGATAGCCCTTCTAATAATTATAGTTTTAGTCAATACATTTGATTAGCAAGGATATTTTAAGAAAGACAACACCTATTTAGGACAAATAACTAGCTCAACTTATTTCCTTAATCTCCTCAAATTAGTCAACTGGCTCTTATAATTAGGACCGGAGGTAGTATCTTAATTGTTGATCTTTTTAATAAAAAATAATTTTTTAGTTAAGAAATTATTAATTGAAAGTTTTAAATTTAGACTATTAAAACTATACATGTGCTAGGGGGAAAAAAAATTTAAAACTATATACCAGTGGTGTAAGTCTCACATAGCAATGAGCATCAAAATTAGTTGCTCCCTCCAATTGATTAATTCTATTAAAAATATTCTTTTAATTCACAAATCATTGTGTTAATATTTTTTAGGTAAAAATGACCTTTTTGGCAAATCTTAATCCTCACCCTCGTGGGTCAAATAAAAGAAAATGTTAAAACTCAAATCTTTATTGCAAATGATAAAATCTCTATCACAAGTTATATGGGTATAAAAGTATTCCCTTGTCAAATATATATAAATTTAAAATATTAATACATAATTTTTAAAAGCTCAGATAAATAAATTATTGTCTGAAACTAAACAAACCAAACATCTCTATAAATTAGATACTTTAAATAAGGTTCTATTTTGATTCCTTAATTTTAAAAAATATATTTTTAAATAATATTGAGATTTTAAATACTAATAAAATATTCTTAAATGTTAACATATTAAACTTAATTTTTAAAACTAATAATTGTTACAACAATAAAGTTAAAAGACCGAATGAATGTTTTAACCTGACAACTAAATATTTGTAATATAATCCACAATATAAAAAAACAAATCTATAATATTAGCAACATGAATAATTTTTTCGAAAAAAGTTAAATAAAAAGACTCGAATGGAGCGGAATTTACATGAAAAATATCATGAACTTAGTGGCCTTTCCACATTCACATACGTGCAAATGGAAGCCAAAACAGAATTGAAGTTTGCATTATTTCTCATTCGCTAATTTAAGAAATAAAAATGAGAATGTGTCCAAGGTCCCTAATTGTCATTGTTCCTTATTATCCAAATTTGACATTTAAATTTTTCTTAAAAATAGATAAAAAAGGGAACACATTTGGTTTTCTTTATATCAAAGTGCATGCCCCGTCAATAATTTTAAAGATGGCATGCTTGTGAGGCAGTAGAAAGCACCAGCTGAAAGTGCAACAGTAAAATCAGCTTGAGAGTCATAACTTCAAAATTCTAACAGTTCAAAAGAAGCATAAGTTATACGCAAAACTTTCCCCCTTTTGGCCACCTACATAGATACAGATAACATTAATTTAAACCAAAATCTGCCTTCTGACTGTTACTAATTCCAATGCAGCTCCTTTCCTCGTATGAATTAGAATCCAACTGCAAGCCATTCAAAGCAAATGTTTCAGAATTAGAGTAAACAACTATGTTTTCTAACAATTAGATCAGGACACAGCAAAGGTTTTATATAGAATTTTCAAACTATGGCTTAAGGTTCACTTGGTATCTTTGAAAGAGGTGTGGGGTATGGGAAGGGAAAAATGAAAAGTCATTTCATCTCTCACCTATCTCCTTTTCCCCTTCTAATTCCATTCAATTCCATTTCTTCATACTAAATTAAGTTTCAAGTCCTCAAGTTCTTAAGACCCCTCCCATTAAAGCTTCAACTATTATCACCAGAAAGTGAGATCTTGGGAGGAACAAAACATTTTTCCCCCTAGTTTTCTTTTTTTACATCTCAGAGGAATTACATGGCCTGTACTGCAGAGTATAGAACTCTTACCCATATATACATCAGGGCCTCCCAAAAATACAAATAACTTAAAACACGACTTCAAATTTCAGCCTTCGAAAGTGCAGTGGTCAACTTCAAGCTAACATCACCATAGGGTTCTTCTTGGTGTACGTCAACAAGGTCATAACTCTTTAAAACCTGTGATGCAACAAACAATTTCCACATAACCATACAAATGTAAGTTTCCATAAGTTAGAAAACAACGTACACATTAGCATGAGAAGATTACAATAGCTCACAAGAGTACTGAAAGAAAATTTGTTAAACTTGAACCAAAGGACAAAAGAACAAATTGTAAACCCCTAAAGAATGTGAGTACACCTCTTTGTCTAGCTAATTTATGAAATGAGAGCCGCTTCAGAATTCAAAGCTATTATGACACCAATCACAAGTACAAACTCATCATCTGCATGCTTTATGTAATCAAGTTACCCAAATTTTTGGAAACCTCCACCTTCCCCATGCCTCAGGATAATGAAACATGCGAGTAGAATGAAACAGTCTTCAAGCACTCTAAGACATTCAAAAATACCCTCTACGAATACAGGAACACATAGGGAAGTTATTTTTTGATTTTCTTTCTCTCTCACTCACTCAATTTTTACGAAGACTACTCTCACATTCACATTTTAGATTTTCATGCTAATAAGACAAGATGCACCAGCATTATCCCTTCACATCTTGTGGCAAAATTGAGGGGTATGATTCAAATAGATGGGCGTGTTTCAGAACTCACCAATGTTTCAAAGAACATTCGAGCAGAGATCCTTCTTGTCTTCCCTTCTAAGATCTTGTTCAAGCTGAGATCTTCCGTGGGGTCCTCTGCAATTGGGCTAATTGGAGAAAGATTTTTCAAATAACGAGCTACAGCCCTGCAATCAAAGAACATTTGACAAATTAGCAATCCATAAATCATTGAGTATGAACTTCGAAAAGGACCAAGTCATTAAGAAAATTAAATGCTGTGCAGATAACTTCTGAGCTATTTTGCTCCACTTGGATTTGTTTGTAGATACACCCCCCCCCCCCCCAAATTCCAGTTACACGCATCATATTATGTCTCAGATTAATAATCTATTCAAACCCCAGAAGAGAAAGAATGGTCACCATATCCTATGGTGCAATTGTCATGGCATATGTGAGCAAGTGACTCATAGGTGATTAAGTAATAATCTCTTAAAAACACCAAGAAATCAACAGGTCACTTAACATGCAAAAAGGCTACAAGATTGTAATTGAAACGAGAAAACAGATCAAAGTAGCATGCATCTTGGAAAAAAAAAAATATGGGTGCATTCATTATATGTGAACTAAAAACGGTTGCCAGTCAAAATAATTTTTTCCAGATATTCTGGCTATTTATTTGGCAATATAAGCCTTCCAGAGATTTGCCGTCTAAGTTTCCAAAACTAGATGCTATTAGAATGAATACCTAGTCCTCACAGACAATGAGTTTACACCTTCGCTACCTTGTGAACCTGCAAATAGAATGAGCAAACTAAATGAAACTGGTCATCTAGTATTGTCTGAGCATGCGCATTTCAGATTTACAAAAGGAACTTACTGGATGGCGTACTGTCTGCTTCCAGAAAATTAAGCTCCTAAAATGAACAAGGTCAACTAATTAGAGTCTATCATATATAATTCTTTAAGTCAACATATTTAGGAGTACCTACAATATGAGTAAGGTGACCAGAAGCGAGTTTGCTGCTTATTATGTATATGCAAATCAAAGGAGGAAGAAAATGTAACGGTATTGTCTGCATCTTCACTACATGACCAAGATCCTTAAAATGTGAAGTTCATTGCACATTAATATAGAAAGCACTCAAGATCAATATCCTACCCATCCCAAGTTAGAAATACATTTGGGTTTATCCACTTCACTTCTAGCAAAAAAATTTCTTGATCTCAGTTACTAGAACCAACCTATTCTCTCAAATTCCTCAAGCTAGAACAACAACCAAAATACTTTACTAATGTTAACAGTACGAACTATGGTTTTGAAGCAAAATGTGGTATGGTTAATTGAGTAAAATATCCTGCATGATTTACAGGATTTCCTGAAAAAGAAAACACAAAAGAAGTTAATAACTTACTTCTTCAGCAGACATCATTGAATGACCAGCATCTGACAGACCAAAGTTCTGAAATGTTCCTTCGTCCAGAAAAGTCATAGGAGTTTCCATCTGGGATCCATCATCTCTAGGGGATGATGCTAAATCAGGTGTTTGAACTGTCCCAGCCACATCATTTGTCCTCAATGGAGAAACTGATACAGACCTTAATTTTTGAGCTGAGACAGGAGTCATGTCATCCTGTCTGAGAGGACTACCATGACCACCTTCAATATTAATGACTTCATTTTCTACATCATGAGTAGGTATAACAGGAGGCGGAGTAGCAGCGATACTACGAAGCCGTTCAATTTCCATATTTTGAGCACCTGTTGTAGCAGGTGGTGTGGCAGCTCTAGGCTCTTCGGCAGAATGGCTAGTTGAAGGAGTTCTAGCAATCTCATCATCCATACGATCTTCCTCAGATATAACCAGGTGGGATTTTGCACTTATATAATCCCTCTGACAAATATCTGAGAGATCCTTGCATAGCCCTGTAGAATGGACAGAGTTTTTGGAAAAAAGTTCATAAAACTAGAAGGCAACAGGATCTCCAGTAAAAAGGTTGACATCTGCTTACCTGATACCAAGGGGTGATCAAAAATTTGTTCCTTTCTTCGGCTGTTGTTCAGTTTCCATGTATCCAAAGCAGAGGAAGGCATAAAACGTCTCTTCCGTAGTAAATCACCCGTACTATCAAGAGCTTTCTTCATAAATCTACAAATCCTCAACACTATGAGCAACTAAGATTATAAACGGCACAAACTTATAACTAAATTAGTTAAATAGGCAAATGAAAGAAAAAGTAGAGATTCAATAAAGCAAAATTTTACAGCGTACTTATTAGTCAAAACTGTTGACGTATCAAAGAACTGTTTTCTCTTTCTTCCTCTATTCTGTGGCTGCTGGACTGGTGGACTTGATCGAAGCACCAAGTTAGGCGAAGCATGGCCTGAAATGGTATAAAGAAGAATAAAAATATCAGCGTTGTGATTTTCTGATCCATAGGTAAATGCAGCTAAGAGAGGTCTACACCCACCCAGAGAAACTTGTATCTCGGGTGCCCCTTGAGAAGTATCTGGAGTTGGCAAACGAGAATGTTGCTGAGATGGTACAGATAAGCCTCCAACATCCAAATCATCAACCATTGGAGAAATATGATCCTTGTCATTCATAGTTTGGTCAAAAATCCTACTGGGTTCAGTATTATCCCCAGGATCTGGAACTACTGGAGGAGGATTTTCTAAATTTAAATCATTATTGGCATCACGAAGAACTTCAATTTCCGGTAGAACTTGAGGACTGTCGGCTGCAGGACTCGAATTGATCACATCGGTCTGATTTCTTGGACCAGCATCTTGAGAACCCAAATCTCTAGCAGATTCAGGATCTTGAATATTATGAGGGAGGTCACTATCAGAATGCTGAGCAGCAGGTGATTCTCTTTGGTTTATTGGATCACAAACTTGAACATCACCAACGTTTGTCAATGGAGATTGCGGGACAATGCTGCAGACACAAATGAATGAATAACAGGTTATTCCATTGGCTGATACCTGAAGAAGTATCAAAATGCAATAGAACTTACAAAAGTCACAAATACTTACTCCTCCTCCATTGGTCTGGCCCCTGAATCTGGCAACACTTCCGTGTGTGAAGAGTCCATTATATCCTAAAATAAGGAAAATTCAGGAGATGAAATAGAGTTGCAACGCAAAATCTCATAATCCAAAATAACAAACAATTAAGGAAATAATAAGGGCGAACCTCATCAAAAGTGATTGCTATGTAATAATCCATACTACCAGGAATTTGATCTGCACAGTAAATAGCATTATAGACAAGAGATCAATACTTAAGCGTACCACTATTAAAATAAAGATGAATAAAATATCCATCCATTTCTGTGACCTGTTAGAGTGATATCTTCTCGACTCCTCATGTGGATATCCTCCACCCTGGGACAGAAATCCATGAGTCATGTAATGATTTTAGAAGTACAAATAAATTGGAAGAAACTGAACAAAACCATACTCGTCATCTACTCCATCCAAGATCACAGCATCAAGATCAAATGTCTCTGGCAGTGTGATTGAATGAAATGGTGCCTTCCGTGCATCCTCTGGTAAAGTAAGTTGAATAGAAGCAAATGCCTTGCTGAGACCAGTCAAAACAGCATTACAGTCTTGAAAAAGATAATCAACTTTCTTTGAATATATCCGAACAACGCCTAAAAGAAGATGGCCTGACATTCTCAAGGCAATGGGAACTTCAGGTTCCATAATACGTCCTAAAAGAGACATACAAGAAAAAGGAATATTCAGTCAAATTCAGGACCAGGACCATGACACAGATTCTGAATCAAAAAGTACATATTATTTCAATCCAAGAAACACGAGACTCGTGAAAGCCAATGTCACAATTTTAATATTCACTGACTTATATATCATTGATATCACACATGATGTACAAGTACAAACAAAATTAACAATTCCTATTAAATATATTTTTTTAAGTACCTCTAAATGAAAAATGGATTAGGAACCGAAATAACAGTCCAGTGATTAGGTTAAAAAATCACTTTCAGCTTCCTCGGTATCAAACTCGCGTTTTACTGTCCCATGGATAAAAGAAACACAAGCAATATCAACACACAAACTTGTTAATTAGAAGAACAGAACAAGCTTGAAGAGCACAAAGTGATAGCATGGCAAAGATATGGCCCGCGAAGTTAGAGCAATTACTATTAGATAGATATGGGGAAATAAGGTGTAAAGAAGTCAAAGCCTCATAGAGGTGTTCTATTTAGCTATTGGATCAGGAGCTATGTGACATTATGCTTGCATTTTCAAAAAAACCATGTTTTCCCCAGCAATACAAGGCAGAACTTTCTACTTGCTTATAATTGGGAGTCAAACTTAGTATTTTCAGGCGGTCGCATTGCCTAAGGACCTTAGTGTGTTGATGATTTCCGTGCTTTTATTTGTACTACAATTTCTTTTGAGCTTCAATCAAGAACAGAAAAAACAAGAAATATCTACAAAGTGTACTACGTCTACGACCATGGGAGAATGACTCTGTTAAGAAACCTAAGATGAAAATAGAACAATAAAGGGAAAACCTATTTCAATCAAATTAAGTGTTGAACAAAGAGATGACAAAATAATAGTTGGCATAGCATCAGGGCAGGGCGACACAACATTCTTTTCACATTGTCTTAGGTGCGTTTGGCTGGAAGGATTTGAAAGGAAGGGAAATTCACCTCAGTTTTGTTAAAAAAAAAAAAAAAAGAGCTTCCAAACAAGAACAGGGGTATTTTGGATGATCTTAAAGTCCCTCCCCTTGCCTCCAAACATCATCCATGTGCCCACAGCATCATTCACACAATGACTAAAAATCCAAATGACTACGAAAGGAAGCAAATTATAACCCATTACCTCACGTTATCCCAGCAAAAAGTAGTAAATTATCAAGAAATGCCCAAAACTCATCATCAGGAGAGAAGAAAACAATCTAAATTGAAAGAGTAATTCAGATAGAAACCCTACAGCCGAAATTCAAATAGAACTCGGAAAGTTTTATTCATAAAAGAAAGAATTGACGAAGATTATCAAGAGTCGCATCTCCAATCAAGAAGGATGGGGAAAATAGCCAAATTGGAAGATAAACTAAAGCAAAAACCGCACTTCCAAAACCCAAATGAAAGATGGAAACTTTATCCATAATGGAATATAATTTTAACCTGTATGCCAGAAAATTCACAAAAGAAACATGCTTTTCAGAAAAAGGAAGATGATTTCACTTACTGACAGTGGAGGGTATATCAGTTGAAGTGTAATGAGACTTCCGAAGCCTGTGCTGCAAATGCGCAGCAATCCACACTGTGGCCAATGGCCCCTTTCGTGCAAGAAACGTATGCGAATAAAACATGCTTCTCTTCGATCACGACGGCCTGAGACACCGAGAAACAGATGCAGAAAGAACCTTGAACGGAGGATTCACAATTATTGACAACTTCACTGTTAGGCCCCCTAAAAGTTAAAAATTTGCACATTAATATTCCTTCCAGCAATTTCGTTATAACTGCAGTTTTCTTTTGCTGTTTAGCATGAAAAAAAAGGAAAACCCACAAATAGAAGAACAAACGGGAGAAGCTAGTTGGAGAGCGACCGATAAAACATAGCAGCAAAGAAAAAAATCACAACAGAAAAAATCGTACCTAGAAACACAGGAAAATAAAAAATCAGAAAAATCTCACCTTTGATGAAATTTGTGGGGTGGTGCGAGGAAGAGAGGTGACCGGAGAGAGTAGACGAGCTAGAGCGTGAGGGCTTTGTTAGTCCGCAGATATTGAAGGTTCATAAAAATGAGATTTTTCATTTTTGGCGCGGGAAATTAGAAAATGGCGCCAATAGAGTACTGAGGAAGCCAGATATGGCCTGGTCACGTCCCGCACGTATTCATTAATCATTAAAGGACCACCTCGTTTGCTCCGAAATTTACAAAACTGCCATTTTCTTCGCTGGAATTTATGGTTCTGAAATTAATGTTTGGACTGGATTATGTGGATGAGAGGAAGTTAGAGCGAGGCCCGGTTTGAAATTCATATTGCCCAAAAGACGAAATTTATCATATTTATTTTATTTTTATTTTTACTAACATTAAGAGCAAGATTAATATTTAGTATTTATAAATCATAGGAGTACAATATTATTTTATTTTTTTTATTTTTACAAAATTATTTCGTAATTTAATGTTATGCCAAATATGAATAGAAGGAAACTCGGGGAGTGTTTCTCATACCAACAAGTGACATCTCTTTCTTTTCTGTTTATAGTTATTGATATGTACTTCCTCCACCTTTAAATATAAGTTTTAATATTGAAAAGCACACGAACTAATGAAGTATTAAAATCTATGTATTATGTTTGACCAAAAAAAAATCTATGAATTATGTAAAGGTTAATTTTTTTTCCTTTATATTTAGTCCCATTTAATGACATGGAAAATAATGTACCTACTTGTAAAAATTTAAGGGTGGACAGGAAATTTATATTTTCTATAAGGGGTATTTTTTCAAAAGAGAATTAATTATGCTTAAAATTTGCATTAAGACTTATATTTAGGGACAAAAAGAAAGTGAAAATCAAATGATATAATCATATATAATTTTGTGGAAAACAAAATATAGTAAAAACTAGAAATTTCTCCCTGCGATACACGGATTAGCATGTTTGATTAGATTTAAAATTATAATAAATTACATTATCTATTATAACTCAAGATCTACTTTTTATAGAAGTATGATTTTTTTATTCATTTAAATAGAACTTGAATTAGAGATACGAAATTTAGGAAGAATCGATGAAAATTTAAAATTATTTATTTATTCTTCATTTAAAACTCCAATTAATATACTATTTGATTATGATACTCTATATTTAATGCAATATATTCAAATTCTAATTAAGGTATTATTCAAATTTAAATTTAATTATTAATTTCTTCATTTAAACCTCTAATTGAATTTCATTTATTTATAACATTTCTTATTTAATTCAGTATATTCAAATTTGAATTAATGTGTTATTCAAATATCATTAATTGAATATATTCAGATTCAATAATGTCATATCTGACCCATTTTCAAATGAAGCGGGTATTACAAGTTTTTAAGAATATAATGATAGAAATTTCTCCCTGCGATACACGGATTAGCATATTTGATTAGATTTAAAATTATAATAAATTACATTATCTATTATAGCTCAAGATCTACTTTTTATAGGAGTATGATTTTTTTATTCATTCAAATAGAACTTAAATTAGAGATGCGAAATTTAGGAAGAATCGATGAAAATTTAAAATTATTTATTTATTCTTCATTTAAAGCTCCAATTAACATACTATTTAATTATGATACTCTATATTTAACATAATATATTCAAATTCTAATTAAGATATTATTCAAATTTAAATTTAATTATTAATTTCTTCATTTAAACCTCTAATTGAATTTCATTTATTTATAATGTTTCTTATTTAATTCAGTATATTCAAATTTGAATTAATATGTTATTCAAATATCATTAATTGAATATATTCAGATTCAATAATGTCATATCTAACCCATTTTCAAATGAATAGGGTATTACAAGTTTTTAAGAATATAATGATTGATTGATTGATTGGTATAAGACACAATTATATACACAATAAATATTAAATATTGAGTCCTAAAGGCACTCCGGCAATTCCATGCTAAGTCCTAAAATATTGTGAAGTGATCTCTGAAGAAATAATTACAATTAATAAAACTCTGTAAACAAATAATTCCAAAATCTCCGGTTTTAAAATCGTCGCCCATGCATATAATTTTGGAATGTTTTATTCTTGCTGAATATTTTATTTTCAATTATAAAATTAATAGATAAATTAAATATGAAACATCACAGTAAATACCAAACACTTTTTCTGGCCAATTTAAATACCAGACGGTTAGGACTACTTTTTGTATAGAGCGTTTTATTAGATGTTTTTATTCAAAATGAAAAAAAAAAACTATTTTTGCCACATTTTTCACTTTGTGAAAATAAACGGTTGCTCATTCACACATATGGATTTGGCTTTTACCATTTGAACTCTTCATCTCTTCTGCTCCCCTTTCTTCAATCGGCTCTGGAACAATGAAGCTTTCTTCTTCAATTATTTTTAATTCCATATCTTTTTTAAGTTTTCTTGATCCCATGATCCCATATCTTGTTTCTTTTGTCTCACTGTTATGCTTCTCCATTGCAAGATCTGAACTGAGATTTCATTTTGTATTAAAAAAATATTGTCAATTAAAGCATCAAACTTCGACCTGCTGTGAGTCTCATCCCATTTCAGCAATACAAGTAAAAATCACATCAAATATTGCATAAAACTCCATCTCAGAAGCTCACACAAAATACAGATTCCAAAACTTGCACGTCAGTCAAGGGGTCAAGTTCAAGCCAATTACAATATTTGTTCAAGTCAAATAGAGGAACTAAATACATTCATAACTCAACAGGACCTGCCATATTACACAGTACGGATGAAAAGAAGCAACACAATTACAAGCAATTAGTGAGCTCCCCAAAACCTGAACTACAGAATTTCTTCCGACAGAAGCATTCAACTCTCCCTTATTTCCCTCTTTGGAGGAACTTGACACCTGAAAAGGATGGGGTTTAAGCTAGACAAGAAATGGGACTGATGTATGATGGCTTCTATTTCATACAAAGCCTTTACTGGTTCCAACTAGAGGATATGAAGTCAAGCAAGCTTCCAGGTTACCGCTTGTGAATGTTTATGCCTTGTTCACTCGAATTCGCTGCCCTTCTAACAGCTGCAGTCAACAGGATTTCAGACACGTTAGTGTCCTCATCAGAGTCAACAGGTAACTCAGAAAGCCAACTAACTACTAAGAAGTTCCCGTCATCCTTATCAGAGTCAGCAGCCAAATTATTTCCCAAAATCTAGTCTATTATCAGGTTTTTAAGGGACTCACTACCAAGTGTACAATATTTTAAGAAAGTCACAGTCGTAAATAACATTTTAATAACAACTTCCCAAAAACTTAAGGTGTCTTTGCAGAATCATTAAAAGAGGTGTTGCTGCTTCACAAATATTGCTTCAGAAACTGTTACCTAAACACACTATTAGTAGCGATTTCCTTAAAACCTAATTACTGTTACCTAAACACACTATTAGTAGCGATTTCCTTAAAACCTAATTTATGAAAATAGTTAAGATTTTTAAAGTCTTTAATCTAATTATTTTACATTTGGGTCCTCAGGTGTAATTTTCCCGTTGAACAATGTGAGGAAAAGAGTCAGAACATGCAGAATGAAGCAGTGTTCAGCGTCTGTCCAACCCAAAAACACAAGTTTTGTTTTATCTCACATGGACAATTGTGTGCCCCTACTGATACCAGAAGCATGTAATGATATGCTAACACGCCTGGAAATAGGTGTGTCCAAATTCATAGTTCAGATAAATTTATGAACTACATATAAAATCAAGTTCGATGAAATTTATAGACCAGGTGTGATATTTTCTTCCACACATATCTGGTTAAAAACTATCATAGTAAATTTGTAAACATTTTCCATCACAGGAAGCAAGAAAAGGAGGAGGACTCCATTCTGTGTATATAATCTATGGTTTCACTTTTTCGGCACATATGGAGTTGCAAACTTGCAAATGAACAACTTACAGAATTGTTGAAAGATGAGATAGCAGCTTCAACATCCTCAGCTGAAGAAAATGAGACAAAACCAAAACCACTGGATTTTGAGGTCCCAGGAACACGTGAAACCTTGGCACTAAGAACATTTCCATTCGAAGAAAAGAAGTCCTTCAGTAAATCTGTTGTTACTGTTTTTGCAAGATTTCCTACATATACTTTGTGGGGACTGTCGACAAATTCAGATTCCTCTGCCTGGAGAATAGATAGATCAACTGTTTGCAAAGGTTTTTCTGTTATATTTACTTTGATTTCACGTCCTCCGATTTCCTACCACCAAAACATGAAGTATGTGAGTACTCGATCGTAAAATGATTGTTCGGAATCGTTTGATCTAATTTTATAAGTGCCATCAATATGAAGGTCAATTACAGTGCCATTTAGCTTCTCAATTACTGCATTCGCATCCTCAACCGTCTTCATTGTAACGAATGCAAAGCGACGACTCCTTCCAGAGTATTTGTCATACATAACCTATTGATCAGAGTACCATAAAAATAAAAGGTTAATAGCATGTTATAAATGCAGATTCTATACATTTTGCAAGGATACAAATAATTAATCCATTGGCACGTTATAAATAAAAAGCCCCATATTCATAGCACTCATATTTATATCTGCACTTGTAAGAGTAATGATTCAGCCTTACATTATCGCACATGAAGCCTCACACAAGTTTGTTAATAAAGGAGGAAAATTTCAACCATTACCAAGGGGAAAAACTGTAGAGAAAGCAGTAAGTTGTTGCATTTAGGTTTACAGTCATATTCTAATCACACTTCTGACCAAAAAAACTAGGCCTCGTTTGATCGCACCACGGAAAAGACAAATCCTTTCCATTGGACAAAAAAAAAAGAAGGAAATATGTAAGGTCTACCGTACTCATATTACCATTAATCAAAAGTCGTTGTCCTTTACACAACAATTTTCATCGAAGGATACAAAGGATATTTCTCATCCACAAAGTCATTTATTTCATTCTATATTTGTTTCTATGTCATTCCAGTTTACACTCTGGATTGCCCCTTGGAAAGTACAGTGTTATTAATGATGCCTCACAGACTAGTAGTATCATAATACCAGTGTAGAGCTGTATGTTATTGGTCATGGGTGAAAGATCACCCTGCTTAGAAGTCACATGCCCTTTTTTATCCTGCAATTCTTAAACAGTTTCTGGTATGATTTATAAAAGGTGCCCCAAGGCGTGGCTGATTCCATAAGGATCTAGAAACATGCAGTTTACAAGATGAAGAAGGCAACAGACAGCTAACGGGAAGAAACCATTTTCTAGCTGTTTTCTCATGATGCTTGTGAGATTGTACCCTGTGGCACTTTTTCCAAATCCTAATATCACTGCAAGTCCAGCATGTTTGTTAATATCATGATAAGATACCAATTCTCAACAACAATCTGTATATTAAACAGTGAACACGCCTCATGTTTTAAAAACCACTGTTGTCAAATTAGGAAGTCAGATGTATGCCCAGCAGCTCACGCAATCAGACTTCTGAAAAATCTTCGGACTAATAACGTGAAAATAACCAAGGAAAGAGGAACAAATGTCATTTTTATCAACGAAATAACTTATACAGTTCTATTTTACATTCTATTTCATTTCATTTTAATAGGTGCCTCAACTTCTACACAAGTAGAGACACACCACATACAGATCATATCTACTTCAGTCTTCAATTCACCCAAAATTCCTTTTAAAGACCACCGTTTTCCAAACCCATTTAAACAGCCCAAAACCCATATGCATTCTCCTCATTAAACCAAACTCCAAATCACAATTCAGCGGCAAAATTGGATATGCAAAGACAAAGAAGTTAAAAATTCAACTACCTCTGCTCTCTCAACAGAACCATGCTCTTCAACTATCCGGGTAAGCTCATTGTTATCAATATTGCGTGGAATGTTCCCAATATAGAGCTTCCTTGCGGCATCCGATTTCGGGTCCGGTGAAGTGACCACGGTTTCTTCTGCAACAGCAAAGGGTGTCCGAAAGTGTCTATGAGTTGTAACTACCAGAGAAGGCGTCGATTTGACAAAGGTTTGTGAATAGACCGATTTCAGAAGGTGACTAGAGAATCTTGAAGAAGTTGAAATGGATTTTGTAGTGTGATTGGAAAGAAGATGGGGTGGTGAGAAAAGGGAAGAGGATAAAGCCATTGCTTTGATTGAAGAGTGGAAAGGGATGACGAAGAAGCGAGAGGCTTTTGAAGCAACAGAAGAGAACTGGAGGTGGATTTATCTCGTTATCTTCTTCGTGGAAAGTACCCTGGAGTTGGCAGGGAGATAACAAAATTTGGCGACATTTTTTTTTTTTTAAATTTCTCAACTAGACACGTTTTAAAAATTCTTATTAGATTTAGATTTTTAAATCAGCCATATTATTTATAAAAAAGAAGTAAACTATTATGTGATTTATATAACTTCTATGTTGATAAATATATTCACACACAATAGACATGTCACTAAACAAGCTATTAGATTATGGAGGTGTTTGGTATATGTCAAAAAATGTTTTTTCATGCAAATTATCAAATTGAGTCAAACTTCCCTCATACACTTGGTTATTTATTTTGTATACTATAAAATTACTTTTAAAATTATGATTTAGTTTCTATCTAAACACTTTTTATATGCAA
Organism: Neltuma alba; assembly: GCF_004799145.2. Lineage (NCBI taxonomy): Eukaryota > Viridiplantae > Streptophyta > Magnoliopsida > Fabales > Fabaceae > Neltuma > Neltuma alba. The sequence continues at coordinate 17,050 of NW_021634937.1, read as the reverse complement.
AATTGTTGGCAAAAAAAAAAGATTATGTGCATAATCCGACTAAAAATCCACAAACAAATTGAACCAAATTGAATTTGCTCTTTTTTTTTTTGCCATGGAATTTGCTCTGTTTGGTTTGATTATTTTGATGTTTTTGGTTCTTTTGTATTTTTATTTTGAGGCCATTTTAGTCAATTGCGCTCTTTTTTTTTTGTCCACAGGTTAGATTTGTTTTAAATCTAAGAAATTTGAATTGAATAAACTAAATCCAAGTCTTTTCTTTTAGAAAATTATAAATGTATAAGTTGAATATGGTGTTAGACAATAAACAAGTTCTAGTTTTCTTTTCTAATTTTCTTTGTTGTACTTACGGTATTTTAATTTTCAAAATCACTAAAAAATAAAAAGTCTCCCTATTAAAATTTTTATTGCTCAAAGATACACAAAAAAAAAAAGAGGTGTTCATAAGCAGGACTGGGCAGGACATAACCATGCATCCGTGCCCACTGTCTAACCACTTTGGGCAGGGCAAGGGTTGGCCGAGCAAGGCAGGATGAGCTTTTCTATCCAAGTAGTAACATTCTACTCATATTATATGTAAAAAAATCTAATTATTTTTTTTTTGTAAGAGAAAATCTAATTATATTTTATAAGTATTATTGTGAATTTCAAGTGTATTTTATAATTTCATAATTTAAAATATTTCAAAATAAGCCTACATTTTCAATCTTAAAATATAAAAAATAATGTAAGCTAAAATTGGCACGGTTTAAATGTTTGTTGCCTATATATTGAGGTTATTGGTGTGTTTACGATAAATCTACTTATATTGGCCAAATAAACTATGATATATAGATTACATTGCATTTAAAAATATATACTTAAAAATTACCTTATGTGTATGAATATAAAATATGAAAATAAATTATTAAAATTGTGAATTAAAACTATCTTTGCTATTAACTCCTAACGCTTTTGTGAGAAAATAACAAAAATTCAATTGTGATTATCCTTACCCACAATTTGAGATTTGTAACCCCAATTGCCTGGTCTCAAGGTTCAATCAATTTGGTTAAATTGATGAGTAATGGTCGAATAATACACTCTCATAATTATTTGAAAAAAACAAGAGATATCAATTCATTGTAGTCATGAGATATCAATTCATTGCAGTCATAGACAAATAAATAAACAAAAATTTGATATTATGAAAGAGTGTAAGCAACAAAAAAGAACAATTTTTCCGGGCAAAATAAAAAAGGAATAGTGATTGAAAAATAATATTATAATATATATAATTATATATTTTTTCAGGTAGGAGAGTATACCTTGCTTGCTACTTTGTCCTACCCGTGATAAACCCGACCTAAAAATACCCATTTTTGTTTAGGCCTTTTTTTATTAGGCCAAGCTGAGTATTTTTTCTGCAGATTTGGATGAGCATAACATGTATCTGGGCCTCATGAGCACCCATACTAAGAAGTGATTGTTTAGCATCATAACTACATGCTATCATACACCCAAACACAACACACGTACACTTTTTGGAATATTTGGGTTAAAATCAAATTATGGTTCAAAAGTAATTTTATGATATATGAAGTGAGTATATGAGAGAAATTTTATCTCAATTTATATAAAAACACTTTCTCAAAATATTTGTTGCTGATTTCAAACACTCCCTGACTTACATGAAATTAAGAAATTCGATCCGCCAACCTCCTCAATCAGAGGACTATGTATGGCAATACCAACTGAGCTAAGGTTGGGCCAAGTTTAATGTTAATCAAATAGAAGTTAAAAGAAGTTTTGCAAAAACATAAAAAATCAAAGTAACTTGGCCCTCTCTTAAGAATTGATCCAGAGGCAGATTGATTAGAAAAATTCTGATAAATCATTTATTTACCTGGTGTCGAAATATATGATTAATTTACAAATTTACTAAATCAAAAATTGCTGATGTTTCAAACGGGCTTTTTTTTTTTTACCAATTTCTTTAAATGAGTTTGAGTGAATGTAAATAATGCAACTTATAATAAACTGTACATTTTTTGAACTAATAATATAAGTACGGTTTTTTACTTTACATGTTCCTTTTTTATTTTTTGGCTGTCAAGCATGGTTGGTTATGCAAAGTTTGATAAATGAGCCATACATACACGATTCAATACTGATCACAGACACCAACAAGAGTTGGTCTAGTTAGTAACGAATCGACTCATAATTTATAAAGTTATGAGTTCGAATCCCTAAAAAAAAAACTGATTACAGGCCAAATAAAAAAAATCGACAGTGACTAAAATTAAATTACAATAAGTAATACTCCTCCGGTCCTTAATATAAGAGCCATTTAATTAATTTGATTAGATTAAGGAAGTTAGGTAAGTTAGTTAATTATAAGAAAAGTGACACATTTTTCCTAAAATACCATGATCATCTTTCTTAATACCCCCTCTCCCTCTTCTATTTGATTATGGTTGAGGGAGTATCCATGGGGGTAATTTAGAGAAAATTGATAAATATAAGAAATGGGTCTTACATTTAAGACTAAAATTAACTCAAGAATTGGGTTCTATATTAAGGATCGGAGGAGTATTTCACAGGGCACATTGGCATTAAGCGGGTCCGATAAATTTACTGACATTATAAATAATAACCAGCTTCCTTTTCCTCCTTGCGCTGAAAGATTAGGGCTTAGCAGCACTAGGAAGAAGAAAACAATGGCGCCGAAAACTGCCAGGGTCACCAGAAATCCTGAATTGATAAGGGGGGTTGGAAAGTTTTCGAGGTCGAAAATGTACCACAAGAGAGGTCTGTGGGCCATCAAGGCTAAGCACGGCGGCGTTTTTCCTCGTCACGATCCCAAACCCAAGCCCGAAGCTCCTGCGGAGAAGCCTCCTAAATTTTACCCTGCCGACGATGTCAAGAAGCCCCTTGTCAATAAGCACAAACCGAAACCTACTAAACTTAGGTGCCTATTGCTGTTCAACTCTTAATTTTTCTTTCGATGTGCATTGTTGTTTTTTGTATGGAGGCTAAACTGGTTTTGTTTGTGGGATTTCGTTTTGTTGTTTGATCTGATTTGGTACAGTCGGTTTGTTATCTATGCTGGAGCGCTTTTAATTTATGAGTTTTCTTTTTTGATTCGATGATGTAGAGCGTAGTTGGGCAATCTCAATTTGAATTTAATTTTGGATCTGAAGTCAGTTGTGGCTAGAGACGGTCCTTCTTTATATCGGACTGTAAATTGCGCGTTTTTTAATAAACATTTCCGGTGAAATGATTTTATATTTGCTGTTTCTGTCTTTAGGGCCAGCATTACTCCCGGGACAGTATTGATACTTCTTGCTGGGAGATTCATGGGAAAGAGAGTAGTGTTTCTGAAGCAACTTCCTTCTGGATTGCTTCTTGTTACCGGTAAGTAATGTTTTCCTTCAGTTTAATGATTTTGTTGGTGGATGATACTTCACACGTTCTGATCACAATTTGGTTGTGTTTTTGTCTATTATGTCTTCTCGTTTTAATTGTGATATATTATTTCCTTAAGCTGTACGTGTGTCAATCTCAGACTCAACGCTGCCTTCTTGGCACGTTTTTGAATATATATAGTGTGCAGCAGTTCTATTTCCTTTTTTTTTCCCGGTGCAAAGTAGCAGTTCTAATTGTAATTACTTCTAGCTAATTGTTCGTTTTTCTATTTTATGTTTGCCCTGCCCTCAAAGTCAACTAATTTGTTTTCTCGTGTCTCTTCCTTGACATGTCAGGTCCATTCAAGATAAATGGAGTTCCTTTGAGGCGTGTAAGCCAGTCTTATGTAATTGGGACGTCCACCAAGGTAGATATCTCTGGTGTTGACGTGGAAAAGTTTGATGACAAATACTTCACCAAGCAAGCCGAGAAGAAGAAGAAAAAAGGAGAGGGAGAGTTCTTTGAGGCAGAGAAGGAGGTCTGTTGACAATCTTGCTTTCTCTGTACAATTTTACTCTCTGTGATTTCAATTGTCTGTGTTCTTATATCTATTTCCCTTTACCATTGTAGGAGAAAAATGTGATCCCACAGGAGAAAAAAGATGACCAGAAAGTAGTGGATGCAGCATTGATAAAAGCCATAGAGAGCGTTCCAGACTTGAAGGCTTATTTGGGTGCAAGGTTTTCTCTGAAGGCAGGCATGAAGCCTCATGAGCTTGTCTTCTAATCGGAGTCTTAGACTTAATTTTTGTTGTTCTGTTTTTGTTGAGCTAGGTCCGATTTGCTTTACTCTTCGGCCATTCTTCGATGTGGGACGACTGAAAAATTTGATTCTTTTTATAGTAGTCGAAGGATTTGTTTTCTTCAATTCTATACGTCTGATTAGTATGGATATCATAACAATTTTGGGTTTTCTGAGACGTCTAAAAGAGAGCTTATTTTGATCCATTTTTGGTCATCGTTCTAAATGAGCTGTTTTCCATTTTTGTTTTTTGGCAATTTAAGACAAGACCCTGTTCTAAACGAAGTTCGCTAGCCGTCGCATAAAAGAAGCGATGTGATTATTTTTCATCAAAAAGATGAGTGCGTGTTTGGTTTGCTATTTTTTCTCCCATTTGGATTATAATCACAAATCACTGTATAGCAATGAGATGGGAAATGATAAATCAGTTTAGGTGGAGTGAAAATTCTCTCTGATATATTTATGGTAATTAGAGAAGTAAATAAGCATTCTTTGCATTGATACAATGAGTTAAAATATTATTCCAGTTGGATTTGCAAAATGCAAATTTTTCTGCTGAAAATTGTTTTTTTTTTTTTTTCATAATCTCCTTAATTTTTACCAAAATTCTTTATAATCTTTTCTTTTAATTATTTGCAACAAAATTTATTGAAATAAAATCAAAATTATTTATTATTAATCCAAAATATCTTATATACCTAAATATATATTTTATGCAAATAAATTAGGCAATTTAATTATCAAAGCATCCAAGCATCATACTTTAAACAAAAATAATAATTGAAATACTCTAAACATCAATTTATATTTCAGCTCAAAAAATCAATTTATAGTATTTTACATTAAAATATGTTTATTTAAATTTACATATGTTTATAAAATATGTATACACAGTAAAACAATTTTGGAAAAAAGGGAATTTCAATTGAAACCCAAAGAAAAATAAAAATTAACTATTGTTAGTATGATTTATGTAGATGAATAATTTCATTTTATCATGTGTATAGGTATATAAAATATTTTGGATTAACAATAAATAATTTTAATTTGATTTCAATAAATTTTTGTTGCAAATAATTATGAGAGAAAGATTATAGAAGTGTAACTAAGGGTAAATAAAAAAAAATAGTAAGTGAAATTTTTTATAAGGAGTTATAAAAAAAATATTCAATGGAAGTGTAAATAAAAATATGTAAGAATTTAGTTAATTAAGGGTAATCTAGTAGTATTATATTTTTGTTTTAATGTTTATTCAATGTAAATAATTATAGTTTTTAAGATCCTTCCTAATAAATATTAATTTTTTTAGGTCCTTCTCCCTAATGGTCCCTTCAATTAAACATAGTAAAGTCCCGAATCCGAAGGAAGGTGGTTTTGTGTTGTGACTGAACAATGGCTTCATTCTGAAAAACTTGAAAATTTTGTTCGCTTTGCTCTGCTCTTGAAATCCCACTTTTGCTTTGGTTCGCATTGCTTCATCCTTAATTGCGAGTTTATTTGAGATGTTTGCTAAAGCCTTTCCTAGATTGCTTCTTTCTCGTTGGAATGGAATCAAAGTCGAAACAACACATCAAATTCACTTGTCAAGCTAATCTTGTGTCCCTGCCTTTCTCTACAGTGTTTTTCCCCCTTAAACATCAAATGAAATTGGAATTAGAGTTTAGTTGGAAATACGGGTCGGGCCTGTTAGCCTACCGGTACAAGTCTGTTTTTTTTTTCCCCCTGGAATAATTACTGTAAATCAACTAAACAATAACAAAAGTAACAAAAAGCAAGCATTCAGTTTTCTCCATCAATCTCCACCTCCGAATTTAATGGTGGAGGTTGATCAAAAATACAAAAATAACCATGTTATGTGCAATTTTAGCTAAGTAATTTGCAATAACAATATTCTGTCTCAAAGTATAACTAATTATCACATCCCAATTCCTGTTGATCAAAAGTCTGGCATTCTTGATGGCATCTCTAAAAGGATGATTGATATTACATTCTCTAGCAATCAGGTTGATAGCCTCTATGGAATCAGTGAAAAGTGTGATATTAAGATATCTTCTTTTTCAACATAGATGAAGTCCATGAATAATTCTCAAAATCTCCGCAATCGTGAAAGTATAAGTCTGTTTTTAAAGGTTAAGCTTTAAATTTAAAAATAGGATTGCTTTTTTAAATATAAAAGGATTTCTAGGCCCAAACCTTGGAAGTGCCAAGGAAAAAAGCTTGGGCTACCTTTTGTTTTCAAATTTTTAAGTATCCAAAAATAACTAAATTCTGAGATTTACTAGCAAATGCCCAACAACTACCTACACTACGCCAATAAAAAGATTCTCATAAAAAAAAAAAAAAAGAACCATAGAGTGCAACAAATACACATAATGGGGTAAACTATGACTGAGATATCAGCTATTTGCTCATATTATCTTGGCAATAGTTCACTTTAATTACAGAACTCACTACTCTGTCTTGGTAATCATTTATAGTACAAAGGAAATAAAACAAAGTACATTTGAGTTAGATTAAAGTATCAGTTCTAGCTGGGAGCCTCTTGAAGAAATTGCTTGGCACGGAAGGCATCTTACTCCTAAACCTTGGATGGCGCAAGCAATGCAAACCAGTGACCAAAGCCACCGCTCTGAAAGGAGTAGCATACAGAACTAATGCTGCACCAAAGCTGAACACCACAAAGAGACTAGTCGCTCTTGGATCCCTCCAACTTAACAGAGATTGAAACCTCTCACCTTGTGTAGCTATGTCTCCAACCACTGTTTGAATCCTCCCGGCAACACTTCTAAGCCTATCATACCTCATTCTCACCACATCAAGTGACCTGGAAGTTGGAAAAGTGTCGAACTCTTCATCAAGTTCATCTGGATTTACAGATTCTGCCCAGGAGATCTTTGTGTCCATGTGAGGTGGGTGTCTTGGCCTGAACCTGTAGTTCCAGAGACCGATCAAGAACATGTAGAGAAAGAGAGTTGGGAGGATCAACTCTGGGTTCCATATCAGTATCAGAAAAAGGATGTGAACTAGGATTGTTGTGATGGGGTTCTTCCAGTGGCAAACATCAGTAAACCATCTTCCCATTGAGAGCATACCAGAAAAGAGAGACATTATGCGGAAGAAATTAGCTTTGCTTCTTCTCATACTCCACATGTGAGAATCAACATCCAGCATGTACTCTACCACCTCTTTTCTCAGAGATGGTTCAGCTCGGCCAAGTCTCATGGCAACTATGTTCATGGCTTGGTATCTTAAATTCTCTATTTGGTTCACTGTGAAAGGGTGTAAGTAATGCATTTTGGGAAGCAAGGGATGGCCATAGATGTGAATCATGTTGGCCAGTGAGAGGGTAGTGAACCTTACTGCTAGTTGAAGCTCTCCCATCTTCTTGACTCCATGTGGGTGCAGAACAAGAAGAGGGTACGCATGAGTGTAGATTCTACGAGCCTCCAGAGTTGAAAGCCGAATTCTGACTTTCCCAATTCGTGAATCTCGTCCGCCTTTTTCAATGGTGCCACCTAAATGGCAATTGTCAAAAACCCCAAGTGTGAGCACAGTGCAAGGATCATAGACCTCCCAAGTGTATTGTTCATTCCATTTGGGACTAAAAGTGTCAAGGATGGTTCTGGTTCTGACCCATTTCTGGCCATATTTTGCAACACAGTATGCATCTGTGCTTCCTCGACCATCCTTCATCTTCATCGGGAGAAGCCCTTGTGCCCCTAAAATTCCCACTTCAAGTATCCCAATGGGCTGCTTCCATAGCTGTCTTGATGTTGGTCTTTGATCACTAATGTACATAGTTGATTCATCAAGCACGTGGTATCCACCTTCAAGACAAACTCTTAAGTGAATCCTACTTGCAAACTTCAGCTCCATCCTCCTATCACCTTCTAGTGATCCAAAACCAAACTTCTCCAGATTGAACCAGCGAGAATGAACTGGTCTGTGGTCTAGCCGCTTCTCAAAGATGGTCAATGGCAAGTTCATCTTCCCAAGCACCTCATCTCTCGAAGGATGAACACGATCCTCCACAGTGATTATTAGTTGCTCCTCAAATGGTTCAGCTACCACAAAAATCAAATCTTCATTCCAAAGTGGATTGGTTGTTCTAGTTAGGCATATCTTTGTTTTTAGCACTTGGCTTCCCACCTGAGCTTTGACAAACACCTCTGGCAGGCGATTTCTGTCACTGGGTATCACGTCTTGAGCTTCGACGACATTGACCCTCAGATACCATAGTTTTGGTGACACATAAACCTTTGATCTAATATTGAAAACACCTTCTCCAGACACAAAAGCTGCATCAGAATGCCAAGCTTCTGGAAATGCTTCATCAGCTTGAGTTCCCATCCATACAGCAAGCATGATTTCACCCCTTACCTTGCCTTCGCCTCGCCGATCCTCGAGCCTATACCATTGAGGAGCTAGTGGACTGTCTGGTGGAACTCTAGTTGGGACTTCATTGAGGTCAAAAGCCACCCTTCCTAGATAATCATCTCTGCCAATCATGTCTTTATCTTTCACAAAGACCTCTAGAATAGATGATTGTATCCGGTCTTTAGAGAAAGCAAAGACTTGGTTCCATTCTGGGTTCATCTTTTTCTCGAAGTGCCTTGTTCTTCCTTTATAGTTCCCAAGCTTCACTTCCACATAAGGATCACAGCTTCCAGTGATAGCTCCTGTAGGAAGATCTTTGCCCTTCACGACTCGGACATAGAGATAGAACATCTGCTCAACGAGGTCATATGTGCTTGCGTGCCTCTCCCCACCTCCAACACCACTCATCCACCCTCTTCCTCCATTAGGCCACCGCTCTCCCAGTTGTGGGTTGGTGTCCTTCAGATTGTAATCTTCATCTTCACGGCCAGGAATATTGGCTTGAGGGTGAAGATTAGGATGACGATGAACTTGGTGCATTGTTGTTTGATTACGAGGTGGTCGTTTCATGATTGAAATCCGAGGTTGCATGATGACTTGATGATTGTGTAGTTGTTGGGATATCTCTAGGACAGGTTTCTTTTTCCTCTTCCTGCCTCTTCTGCTTTGCTAATAGCTGTTAATGTTCCGCTAGTAAGGTATGTATTCTCTGTGACTCGAATAGTGGGGCACTGGTAAAGGTTTGGTTGGATTGAAATGGAATGATAGGTTTTGATTTCAAATGGGGTTGAGATTCCTTAGGATTGGCCTGGTTTTACTTCTATAAATGAACTTGTTGATATTTCACCATGTCTAAGCATAAGATCGTGAGTACCTATAACCTCCACTACCAGCTTCATGTGATCAAGAACTTGCTGCTAAGGTGGCTACCTACAAGTAACCAGAAATTTGATTCCCAAGTAAGGAAGATCTACTTAAGAAGGCAAGAGATAAAAGAAACAACACATTATGATTCTCTCTGTGAGCTTCTTCAACACTAGAAGTGCCTGCTTAATATTAAGATTTTGGTTAAGCAAAGAATAATTTGATGCGAGCTGAACTTTTACCTCTTCAATGATCTCAAGGTGGAAAACGAAGTTATGAATGTGGGGAAACTTCAGATTGATCTTACGTAACGATTGGCCATTCTGTTTGCCTAAAAAGTTTGTGGTAATTATCTCATTAAACACAAGAAGACATTGCAAACTCGGTTGTATTTGTCAGAATCCGTGTCAGATTTTTATGGTTAGAAGTTTCTTTGTATAAACAAAATGTACCTTTAGATTTGAACAAAATGAGAAAGCAAAGCATAATGATTCTCAACTTTTTGTTAACGTCATAACAGTAAAGTTAAAGGCCTAATGAACCATTTGGAGCAAAGAATAATAAAATGAGATTGATACGAAGAAAAGAAATGAAAATAACAATTGTGCCACTAGTTAAAAAGCAATAACTAAGATATATCAGATGATGATTATAAAAAATACATATTTCATTTTCTATGTAACCAAATCAGAATCTCTTTTTCTGAATAGATACGAGGATTTAATTGAATTAAAGCAAATGCTGAGGTATTGCATGTGCATTTATAGGATGATTTCTTTCTTCTTAGTGCAGCAAAGTTAAAGTGCAGAAAAAGTGAGCAGACAGAGCTTGAAAGGCAGAGTAGAAGCCGCAAGAAAGTTAAGGACACCTCAAGGGTTTGTGTGATCTTTGCCCTAAAATGCTTTCCTTATGTTTCAATGTCCTCCTTTTTAGCATTATATATCATAATTTTTTAACATAATCATGTGCTTTAGAGAAAAGAACTAAATATACATAAATTTTACTACACAACAAGGTTTTACAGATTCACGTGATTCTCAGTATTTTTTTTTCCTTGGCCAAGTTCTGGGTTTTGAGAAAATTGAAACTTCTTTTTTTCACTGTTTGTTTTTAATTATAGGTCTTTCTATATATAAAAGAAAAGAAAAAGTCTGTTACTTTTTGCATTTAGCTCTTCTACCGAATTTGTATGACAAGTGAGCGTTTGGAAATGGTGTTTAACCAAAGAGAATGGACATTTCACTCATTCTCACTGAATTGATTAGATTTTAGTCTGAACTGCATAATTTTATATTTGTTGTTCCTTTTGATTAAATTTGTCACTATTTTTGAAATTAAGAGCTTTTATTTTATGCCTTATTTTTCCAGAAAATATTATAGGTGAAAATGATTAGCGAACTGAATTAATATATATTGATGCTGTGTGGAAGAACATATAAGTGGGGAATGAATTTTCAGCCGCAAAAAGGAACATTTCTATAATTCACGACCTGGAAAATAATAAGAAGGACAAGAAAGATTATAACCCACATTACACTTTATTGTAAGAACTTAGAAGGATATGGCGTAGATTAATCCTAATATATAAAAATATTTATTTTAATAAGCTGGAACATTCTAACTCTTTCAAGCTCCAACTTCACTTCATGACTTCACCTGCACAAGCAACACATATTTGGCATTAATATACCATCAATTCATCATCCTCTATCTACGTGTCTTTTCAACATTTTCCTTCAATATAGTTAAATTTGATACTAAAAGAGGTATCCAAAGCTTCCACTTTTATTTCGTCTTTTGAAGATAAAATCTCAGTTTAACTTTTCAAAAATTTTTCCTCCCAATTAATTTCCAACGACAATCTTTCCCCACCATAATGCTGTTTATTTTGACCCTCCCTTCTACTCGCAGAGTTTTCCCAAGTAACACCTATTTTTGGGGCAAAAATGTCATCTTAGACCATTTTTATTGAAAGAAAAATTTAGAGGATTAAATCGAGAAACTTTAGAAAATTAAATGAAAGAAGAATAATGTTTCAATGACTAAATAATTTACTCTAATATCATATCTTCTTTGTTAACTTAGGTACAAAAATTCCTCAAAATCATAGTGAGAGTGAGAAATGCTAAGGCCTTAAAGTTGCTTTAGAAAAACATCTAGTTTCAGGCAATGGAAAAGGGCACATCTGACCGTGATGTCTGGAAAAACAGAGGTTAACTCTTAAATTAAAATGGGGAAGTGCTTCTAAAGTGAGTATAATGTAGTATGCATGACACTTGTTCCTCCTTCTTACTCTATCTCTGGAAACATTTCAAAAACTACACAATCTAGGTTATTCAGATTGAATAATGCCCTAACTTATAACATTGTAGAAATACATCTTCGTTATTATATTTTGTCACAAGAAAATAATTCCTTATAACAGTAGAATGATTTTTTGGTACTGGGAATATGTGTGTGTAATGAAATGTGTGTGTGTGTGTGTGTGTGTGAGAGAGAGAGAGAGAGAGAGAGAGAGAGATCACATGGTTCAAAGTTAGCAGCGCACTTCGCCGGGAGCTGCAAAGCTATGTCGCGGTCTATACCAGATATTGGAGGGCCATTGGCAAGTAAGCATAAACATGGCTGTCCCAGAGCTCTAATGGCATTGCAGCATGCTTCACCTGGTGGAATGGGACTAAAAGGAACAACTGCTGCCCTACAAGGTATGAGCTGCACCAGTGCAGAGAAGAAGGTTCTTGTGCAAGGAGTGCCTTGCCCTCCTGCAACCAAACCTGCCATTATGATCAAGAAAACCAGTAACAATGGCAGAACCTGAATCCCTGACCTGAACACCTTCATCTTTGATCTGCTTGTTACTACTCAAAACCACTGAACAAGGTTTTGCATTTATATGCAATATGGGACTCATGTCATTCAGCATGCCTGTCCTAACATAGTATCATGCTAATCATGCCTTTAGACTTTAACTGTGGTTTCAGTCTGGTCTTCACAAGTGAAACCATCAACAATAGAATTGGTTCTGGATAACAGACAGTTAGAAGATTCAACTTACATGAATCCTACCAAATGTGAAGTGGATTGTGATCCTTTATGAACTTAAAAGAGAATGACATAAGAGCGTGAAAGTCTATGAGGCTTAATTTTTATTTTCTCTCTATTTTTATAAATTCAAATTGTGCATTTAGTAGTTAAAAACAGAAAATTCATGTCCAAGTAAAGCTGCTTTACATGATACTTCTTTTTCCCCAACACAAAGAAATTATATTGTCTACTGTTTGCAATATGTACAGAAATACTTCTTTCGTTACAGATTTCTTTCTATTCCAAGATGACTCGACCTAGAAGAAAATAAAAAATTAAGGGAAAAAATACACATACGTATTGTGACATCTGTAAGGAAATAAAGAACCCTGAACACGCATATGAGAAAATACGCATCCAATTCATTGAAATTAATTAGAGCTCAACTGAAAATTTCATTGTTCCTTTTTTCTTGAGACTGAAAAATAAAGCTACAATTTCTCACTTTCTGGACGCATAATTTATGTAACTTCTTATTACAATTTTTGGTCACAAAGGCCCTCACTTCTTTCCTTTGAGATTGATTACTGCAAGCTCTTGTTCAACATATTCTCCGGCACAGGTAGGAGGATATTGGCTTGCAAGTGGTGACTCTGCAAAATGTCCCAACGGCTTCAGAACTGCATCTGAAGCTATGTGTGAAAACAGCTACATATAAGAGGCAGAAGTCACAAGTTAATACAAAAACTTGCGAAAAGTCAAGTTCATTCAGCCTTACATGATAAAAGATGAATTTCTTTTTTCCCCCCTCACTCACCGTTGAAGATACTCTCCACTGGCTACGCTTTTGCTCTTGTGCTAGTTTAATCGCTTCGAGTGTTCTTTTTGTGGCAACAACCTCGTGCATGCCAGCTACACAGTGCCCTGCAGTTAACCACTCTATCTGCATTCAGAATAAATTTTATTGTAAAACACAAGATCATATGAATGATGTCAATAATAGATTACACTTATCTAGGAGAGCTGTCAAATTATCCCGGGCCATGAGAATGAAATCACAGCATATTTAGATATCAGCTTAAGATTCCAGGACTCTATTTTTAACAATTAACACTACCTGTTACCTAAATGAAACAGATAGCATAAGATGAAGAAAATAATGAGCTCCTATGCATCAGAAGTGATTCTTTTTAGATGAAATGTTGGAAAATTCAGGCGTTTCAATACCTGCTTCCCTGCCTGAATAAGAAGACACCCAACTGGAACCTTCACTTCAACTTTCTGTCCATTTCTTAACCAGATGTTTAAACCAGGAAATCTACTTCTACCATGGATTGTTAGGAAGTTCAGGTCGTAGTGATATCCAGCAAAAACAGTGCCCTCCTGGCCATATTTTTTAAGGTCACTCCCTGTTGGAGCCAACAGATGTGGGCCCTGGTAATAAGACAAGATGGATAGAAACCTCAAACCAAAGATAATTACCAAAGGAAAGATGGAAACAACAAAAACATGATTGAAGCTGTAACTTATTTTATGGAAATTAATACTACAAAGTGCCACAGATGACCAAGTAAATAATAGCAATACATGAGAAGGTCACACAGGCCATTCTCACTTGGTACATACTGAAATGAATATGCATGTTCATCCCCAGGTAAATCGCATTGCTAAATGACTGAGGTTATGCCCATTATGTAGCTATATTTTCAAAACAGGATTCTACCCAAAAGAGTCACCCCTTTCAGTTTATTTTAGAATGTTAAATTTGCATGATCAACAGTAAGCCCGATTTATCAAAATAAAGTATGACACTATGATCATGATTCCGTTACTTGATAACTCCTACACCACACAAACTGAGAACCTTTACTATCACATACAGAAAAGAATCAATTGCAAATGCACGAGTGACATTGATCAAAAGGCAATGAATATCAAGTTTGTAATCAACACATTGTAAAAGCTGTTGCATACCTAACAAAGAACACTTGTACCTGCACAACTTTTATTTTTGGCACTGTTTTTAGCTTCTTATTAACAATAGCATTTGTTAACGTTTACTGACAAAATAATTAACCACCTAACAGCTACTACTGGGAAAGGGATATAGATGGATGAGGTTCCAGTTTAATTGACAAAAGTGGACACCTGCTTCATGAGAGAAGTGAATGCATCCTTTGGTAGCCCAAAGCCAACAGCTGCCATTTCAGCAACCACCTAAATAAGATATGCACTGCCACTGAAATCATATACATAAATAAAAACGAAGGAAAAAGGTGAAAAACCACACAAACACTCACTTCTATTGCTGAAATCATCTTGTATCCCCAGGAATCCATGTTTTCTTTCCATTCAGGAAAACTATCAGGTATAACTGGCTCTGAATTGAGTTCCTGAACAATTAAGATAATATTAGGAATGATTTATGCAAACTAGATAATATTGGATGGCCAAAGAGAGGAAAGAGATGAGAGACCTGAAAACGAGTGTTTGAAGGTCGAGGACCAATTCTCCAAAAATATCGCCACTTGAGATCAGGTCCAACAGGAGTATGAGGTTGGTGCTCTTTTGGCATTGTTTTTAGTTTCTCTTGCATTTCTTCATCAACCAAGCTTCTTGGAACTTCCACTCTTTCTGGTGTAACCCCAACCTATACGACCATTTTTTTTATTAACAATTCTTACAAAGTCCTTTGGCCATGAATACCACCAAATTACACAAAACTTCTCTTTTCATAATCGATATTTCCAGTCTTGACTTTCTCCACGTATAATATATGAAATCGATTTATCATCTGTGTTTGAACTAGACTGACTGTAAGCCACTGATGATCTCTGTATACTTTATAGTGATTAAAATAAGTACTAACAACGCAAACTAACGAAGTAAAGTAGCCTACTAGTATTGGGTTTCGTTCGTCTAGAGAAAAGTATTGTTTTATTTGTCAGAATCAGCATAACTGAATGAACAAGTAACATGGAGGGATGCCCAAATGCAAAACGATCTCGGCTTAAAGGAGTTTTAACGATTCACTCAAAGACTTACACTTTTTAAAAATAAACCAAGCCCATATCATGCAAGACTACATTCTCACAAATCAAGCAAAAGCAATATGAAAAGCTTACAAGTCGATGCTGAATCCTGATCCTATCATTTAATTTAGAGCAAACAATACGGCAGAATTATCAAAATTGTGACTTTAAAGGCGCAAAGAAGTCAACTTGAAGAAAATTGAATGTATTCACCACCCCCACATCAATGCTAAAACAGGAAACTTTGCAAGACCGAAACTTTCTGGGCAACCAAACATCCATACCATTAGGACCATCCTTACCTGGTAATGCAAATGAGGCCTCTCCTGGCGGCGCTTGAACTCCTGAGGGCTCTCGAAGTACTTCTCCATCATATCGATAAAGCGATCGTTGTCTTGGACGGAGCATCTGGGATCCTTGATGAGCAGAGCTCCGGTCTCCGTGAGACTCCGACTCACCTCAGAGCAAAGCGCAACTAGGTCGGAACTGAGGTCGCCGGAGACGGCCAAGTAGGGGGAGAGATCCACCACAGGCAACTCCATCTTCACGGAAGAGAAAGGCGGAAATATCTGCTCTTTTAAGGATTGTGATGATGGCGGGAGATTGGGGATTCGATCTTTTTTCAATAACTAAATGACATTCCGGATCCCCACCATGTTATCACAAACCAATGGCTTTTGCGGAAAACCACCGGGGCCCCAATAATGACAACATGATTTCTGCCAAATTTAAGAGAAATTATAGTTAAGGACCAAAATATGAAGTTATTTATATATATAATGTTAATTTCTTAAAATGTTATATCAGCCAATCCTTGAATAAAAAGTGAAAACAAATTGTAGAAATGCTCATAAAACAAATAATTCGTCTTATTTGGTAAATGCTCGTAGAGAATTTAAATTTATCATGCGAGGCTAAATTTTTTAGTCTCATTGATAAATTTTCTACGAGTATTAAATTCACCATATATGACTGCTAAATTAGATAAATTATTTGTTTAAAAAATATTTCAATTATTGTATATCTTTTGGCTAAACTATATCTTTGATTTTTTTTAATTTTATACAAGATTTCAATTTAATCTCTTAATTTTAAAAATTATATTTTTAATCCTTTAATCTTAAAATTATTAGTTTTAAATTATAGTTTTTATAACAATCATAATTATTTTAAAAAATAAACTTAATATATATTAGAAATATTTAGTAATATTTAAGATCTTAATATTATCATTTTTTGTTAAGATTTTAAATTTAAAATACTAAAAATATATCTGTTAAAATTAAAAAATTAAATTAAAACTTTATATAAAGTTAAAGGACATTTTAATCAATATTTTGATCTTGCAAAAGAATTTTAGAAATTTGATGCCTCTGTCTATAAATAATTTTTCACTTTGGTTCTTAAGTATAATTTTCTCGAGAATGAAAGAGTCTAAAATTATTTTTTCCCACTTTGCGTGTCCAATTTTGGAAGTGCATGCGGTCACGGGAATTGATAACTTCGTCAAATAAATCCATTTGACGTAATTGGAAAAGTTTTTTTACTTCCGGTCCTAATTATAA
>NW_021634936.1:0-67624 GCF_004799145.2 Neltuma alba | reverse complement strand
AATAAGATCTGAGAGTATATATGTCAGAATGAACTTCAAAATAAATTGAGCTTCAAAATTTTGACCTCTTATAAAAATATTTCGAATTTAAGGTTTAATAGGAAATTAAGTACATGATTCATGTAATGTAACGTGTTTATACTCACACACGCAAATATCAATTTATGAATTTTTGAGACAAATTGTTAATTCTAGTTTTGGATTTGTGAAGCCTTCAAATTTTGTCGGCTTCAACAGTTCCCAACGGAATCTTAGAAATTCACCACTTGACAAGCATATAATGGACATTGACCCGTAAACCTTGGTGGACAGGCGTGTTATTTGAAAAAACTTGTTTCTCGATAATTTCTTTAAATTTCGGTTTTCGCCTCCCTTTATTTCTTTAAACAGAATTTGAGTCTTTCGTACTACATACAATACATTGTCGTATGTAATAACTAAAATGTAACAGTATAGTTATTAAAAAAAATTTAGAATTTTAGGGTTAAAATTGATGTGAAGATTTTCAGCCATACATTGATAACAAAGCCTTAGTAAGGGTCTCCAAATCAGGAAAGAAATTTTCACTAACTTTTCTCTTCATTTTCTTTTCACTTAATCGCTCTACTATTATATGAACCTAACTTTCAGTGGTTGAAATTCGAAACTATATAAAACTGATTATAATATTAAATTAATAAACATTAGCATTGCAAACTTTCACATCACTTTTAATACTATAAATTTATCTATCTATTTTATTATTTATTATTTAATATTATAAATTACATTTTTACTGAATAAATGTCACATGTTAAAGTGAAGATGTTCGGCTTCCAAACCTTTGCGAACATCGGGTCAAGAAGATAATTTAATATTTCATTTTCTAAGAATTTATTTGGCTCTAATTTATTTTCTTTGTTTCATTTTCGTTTCAATCAAATAATTAATTGGCAAAAGGCAAGTCTTCTGCCCCGTTTGTACGCTAATGAAGACTATCTGTAAATGAGAACTTTGCATTGGGTTTATTATAGTGATATAATCATTATTCCCCATTTTCATTGTTTCAAAATATTTTTTTCTTTATAAATAGTTGCATAAACATTAAATCTATTCTGTTGTAAAACTACAAGAAATAAGGAGAATGATAGTAGAAAAGAAAGCAAGAAATAGAGAAGACAATGGCCTTTTCTCTTTACACTTTGGTTCAAGGTACAACAAGTGCCTCATGCATGCCCTCTATTTATAGGCTTCCAAGCATTGAGGTCCTATACTAAGGTTATAAAGGAATAAAGAACATTATAATGGCATTAATAATGAGAAATTCCTCCCAAGTCATTCATTAGGGAGGTTATGTAGTTTATGACACTCGAAGGGAAAGAATCCTATGAGAATTCTAAAGGTTAGGGGTTATGGATATCCACTCATGTAATATTCATAACACTCCCCCTTAGATGTCCATAATGAGTATTGTGCCTCATTAAAACCTTACTAGAAAACCCATTAGGACAAGAATCTAGTGAAGGAAAAAGAGTATACAATATTTACTACCCCTGATGATAACATCATTTTAAGTCTCTAAGTCTGCGCATTCCAATACCATACACTAACTTCCCAAATGTTCTAGTCGGTAGTGTCTTGGTAAACAAATTAGCAATGTTGTCACATGAGCGAATTTGTTGAACATCTATATCACCACTTTTCAAAAGATCAGGAGTGAAAAAGAACTTTGGAGAAATATCTTTTGTTCTGTCTCCTTTGATATATTCTCCATTTAATTGAGCTATGCATGCTGTATTTTCTTCATATAATACTGTTGGAATCTTCTGTTCGAGGGAAAAACCACACATTTTTTGAATATGTTGAGTCACTGGCCTCAGCCAAACACATTCTCGACTTGCCTCATGAACTGCAATTATTTCCGCATGATTTGATGAGGTAGCTGATAAAGTTTGTTTTGTTGAAAGCCATGAGATAACTGTACCTCCACAAATAAATAAATATCTTGTTTGAGACTTGCCTTTATGTGGATCTGATAGAAATCCTGCATCTGCATAGCCAATTAATTGCGATTCTAATTCATTAGAGTAAAATAATCCCATATCAATTGTCTCTCAAAGATATCGAAATATATACTTAATTCCATTCCAATGCTTTCTTGTTGGGGAAGAACTAAATCTTGCCAATAAACTAACAGCAAATGCAATATCAGGTCATGTTGAATTAGCAAGATACATTAATGCACCTATGGCACTAAGATATGGTACTTCAGGACCAAGAAGTTCTTCCTCATCTTCTTGAGGACGAAAAGGATCTTTATCCTTATCTAGTGATCTTACAACCATAGGAGTAGATAATGGATGTGCCTTATCCATATAAAATTACTTTAATACTTTTTCAGTATAAGTTGATTGATGGAGGAAAATTCCATTTGCTAAGTTCTCAATTTGCAAACCAAGGCAAAACTTTGTTCTTCCAAGATCTTTCATTTCAAATTCTTTCTTTAAACAATCAACTGCCTTTTGAAGCTCTTCAGGAGTTCCAATTATATTTAAATCATTCACGTAGACAGCAATTATAACAAACTCTGATCCATTTCTTTTTATAAAAACACATGGGCAAATTGGATCATTTTTATAACCTTCTCTCAACAAATATTCACTAAGTCGATTATACCATATGCTTCCAGATTGTTTTAATCCATATAAGGATTTATGCAAACGAATTGCATAATTTTATCAAGAATTCTTACATGCCTTCGGCAATTTAAATCCTTCAGGGATTTTCATATAAATCTCAGCATCTAAAGAACCATATAAATATGCCGTAACAACATCCATTAAACGCATTTCAAGTTTTCTATGGACTACCAAACTAATTATATATTTTAAAGTGATTGCATCCACCACAGGAGAATATGTCTCTTCATAATCAATACCAGGTCCTTGTGAAAATCCTTGTGCTACAAGCCGTGCTTTATATCTAACGATCTCATTTTTCTCATTTTATTTGCGCACAAAGACCCATCTGTATCCAACTGGTTTCACACCATTTGGTATATGGACTACAAGTCCGAAAACTTCATGTTTTGGAAGTGAATTTAACTCTGCTTAAATTGCATCTTTCCATTTTGGCCAATCATCTCTATGTCTACATTCTTCAATTGATGTAGGTTCAAGATCCTCATGTTGATTAATTATTTCAACAGCAACATTATATGAAAAAATATTGTCAACAACTATGGTCCTCGGTTCTATCTTTTTCCTGTAGTAACACAACTTATCTAGATCTCTTCATTATTTTCAGGTACCTGAGCCTCCTCTAAGGTCTTTTGATTAGTTATGTTTCGGTCCTCTCCTATAGGACTTGCCTCCTCAATTTAACTATCATGACCATCATGATTATTTGCTCATTTTTTCTTTCTAGGAGTTTTATCTTTGGAACCGATTGGTCTACCCCGCTTCAAGCGTGGTTTGGTTTCACTTGCACTTTCTAGTTGTCTTGCTAGGACATCAATTCTAATTGGAACATTTTTAGCTGGAATGTGAGATTTAGTAATTCTTTTAGGATCAGTAAATGCATTTGGCAGTTGATTTGCAATGTTTTGCAAATGAATTATTCTTTGAACTTCAAGGTCACATTATTGTGTATGAGGATCTAGATGAGATAATGATAATGCTTCCTATATAATTTCTTTATCCAGCTGCCTATTATCTCCCCCTAATATTGGAAAAATTGTCTCATCAAAATGAAAATCGTCAAAACATGCTGTAAACAAATCTCTTGTTAATGGTTCTAAATACTTAATTATAGAAGGAGATTCATAGCCAACATATATCCCTAACCTTCTTTGAGGTCCCATCTTTGTGCGCTGTGGTGGAGCAATAGGGACAAATACGGCACATCCAAAAATTCTAAGATGGGAAATATTTGGCTCTTGACCAAAAGTCAATTGTAACGGGGAGAATTCATGATAACTTGTTGGCCTAATGCATATAATTGTTACTGCATGCAGAATTGCATGTCCCGAAGTTGAAATAGGAAGTTTTGTTCTCAAGAGCATTGGTCTAGCAATCAATTGGAGGCGTTTAATGAATGACTTTGCTAGGCCATTTTGAGTGTGGACATAAGCAACAGATTTTTCTACTGTTATTCCAATTGCCATGCAATAATCATTAAAAACTTGAGATGAAAACTCACTAGCATTATCAAGATGAATTGTCTTAATTGCATGGTCTGGAAACTGTGCTCTTAATCGAATTATTTGAGTAAGTAATCTAGCAAATTCTAAATTACGTGTTGATAACAAACACACATAGGACCATCTTGTAGATGTATCTATTAAAACCATAAAATATTTGAATGGTCCACATGGTGGATGGATAGATCGACATATATCTCCTTGGATACGCTCTAGAAATGCGAGAGATTTAACTCCTATTTTTGTCAATGAAGGCCTTATAATTAATTTGCCTTGAGAACAAGCAGCACATGAAAATTCTTTAAATTGAAGAATCTTCTGGTTCTTCAAGGGGTGTCCATGTGAATTTTCAATAATTCTTCGCATCATAGTTGATCCAGGATGGCCTAACCAATCATGCCAAACAATAAATGTATCTTTATCAGCAAACTTCTGGTTTACTGTAGCATTTTCAATTGTACCAATATTTGTAAAGTATAAACCAGAAGATAATGTCGGTAATTTTTCCATGACATATTTTTCTCCATTTCTTACCATTGTAAGATGCAGATATTCAATGTTCTTCTCATTTATAGTCTCAACATGATATCCATTTTGGCGGATATCTTTAAAACTTAATAAATTTCTTTGAGACTTAGAGGAATATAAAGCATCATTAATAACAAATTTTATTCCTTTGGGTAATATTATAATTGCTCTTTCGGAGCCTTCAATTAGTTTTGTATTACCCGCTATAGTATTGATGCCTGCACTATTTATCGTAAGATGAGAAAAATATTTTCTATCTTTGAGTATGGTGTGTGTTATAGCACTATCTATTAGGCATATATCTTCATTCTTGTGCCCAACAAAAGGAAGAGAAACATCAATATTCTTCACCAAAAGAAAAAAAAACATTCATTAATATAAATTCGAAGTACATCATGATTAATAATACTCTTAAAAGAAGAGAAAATAAACACAAACCAAATTAAAAAGCATAAATAAAGCAAACTAAATTATCTAAATTCTTCTAATCATGATTCTCAAAGAAATCAGCCACATCTAAATGTGTCATAGCATCAAGGCCATTAACATTATCTAGCTCATTGATATCATCATTTTTGTATGCAAAATTTTCCTCCACATCATCAGTTTGAAAAGTCAAATTTGCTTCCACATTATTTGAACTTCTTTTTATAGAGGCCTGATAAAGTTTTATAGATGCTTAGGTGTACGACAGGTACGTGACCAATGTCTTTTCATGCCACATTGGCAATATTGATTTTCAACAAACTCTTGAAGGGCCTATTTTATCTTTTTTCTGCCCATCACCAAGTTTCTTCTTTTGGTGGGTATTTGGGTTATTATTGCTTCCCCCACCATAATAACGGTAATTTATGCGTCCCCTACCACGACCCCGGTCTCGACCATGACCACGACCATGACACGCCTGCGCCATGTATATGACGATTATTGCGTACAGTCACATTCGCTTCAGGAATGGAGCTGATCTAGTGGGACGAATCTCATGATTTTTTATTAATAGCTCGTTATTTTTGTTCAGCCACAAGAAGACATGAGATCAATTCAGAATATTTCTTAAAACCCTTTTCACGATATTGCTGTTGCAGGAGCACATTTGAAGCATGAAGTTGAAAATGTTTTCTAATAAGTCCTCATCTATTATTTTCTCACCACATAATTTCAATTGAGACTTATTTTGAAAACTGCTGAATTATATTTAGTCATAGATTTTAAAATCTTAGAGCCTCAAATGCATCCATTCATAATGAGCTTTAGGCAAAATTACCCTTTTTTGATGATCATACCTTTCTTTTAAATTATTCCACAATTCTAACGGGTCTTTCACCATCAGGTATTCAGCTTTCAACCCTTCATGCAAATGGTGGTGTGGGAAAATCATGGCCAGCCTTGTCATGGCTAGTTGCTTCATTTCCAGGTAAAATAGTACTTCCTAGGACTTTTGGCATCTAGACAATAATTTTTCCAGTGATGTCAAGAGCCGTAAACTCGAGTTTGGTAAGATTGGCCATGGATCAAACTAAAATGATAATAACAAAAATTAGAATTATAATAAATTGATGCACACTGAACAAATAAATAAAAATATTAGAATTCAAAAGTCACCCCATAAATAAATTATTCTTTAAAATTATAAACAAAATAAATGAATAAATAAACAATGACAAATAAACATATATGAGAAGAAGAAAAAAGATAAACAACACAAATAATTAGTTACCATAATAATATAGAGACAATGTGTATAAATATATATAGGGGGAAGGGAGAAAGCAGTAATATAAATAAATATATAAATATTACAATAGACTAACTAATATATAATAATAATTTAAATTAAAAACAAAGAAAATGCTACGGTGAATGAAATGAAATAAACGAAATCAATAAATTTATAAATAATGAAGCTAAATTATATAAATCACATTATATAATCACATATAATATTATTAGGCCTTATTATAAATAAATTATATAAACAACATAAATAAATACAAACAAATATAATGATAAAAAAAATATAAACAGTGTGTAAATTATATATATGTATATGGAGTTAGTAAATATAGATAAAATAACAGTAAATTATATATATAATGTATATGAGAGTTAGTACGATATAGAGATAAAACAACATGGGACACTATAATTATATGTATATGAGAGTTAGTACAACACTGATAAAATAAGTAAAACACCATAGATACCAAATGGAGATGATACATAAATTACATCAATTATTTAAAACACACATAATATTTTACAATATGACAACAAAATAAAATGACTTAAAATAAAACAGAATGTTAACATAATATAAAGCACAAAAAGGAGAAAAATAAAAATAACATTATGTTAACATAAAATTAAAAAAATAAAAATATATAACATAATGAAAAAAAATTAAAATGTAAAGAAAAGAACAATAGGGGTAACATTATATAATATAAACATGATAATTAAAAAAAGAGATAATATAAAGTTAATATGTAGTCAATAATAGATATATTATGATAATTGAGTAAAGAGATAATTAGACGATGAGAAGAGTGCATAATCTTACGAAGGGTTTATAACCTCAATTTTCAGAGTAAGGTCGTGCTGATACGTGTTGATGAGTGGACATCCAAGGGAGAGTGTTATGAATATGCATGAGTGGATGTCCACAACCCCTAACCCTTAGAATTCTAGTAAAGTTTTAATGAGGCACAATACTAATTATGGACATCAAAGGGGAAGTGTTATGAATATTGCATGAGTGGATGTCCATAACCCCTAACCCTTAGAATTCTCATAGGATTCCTATCTTCAAGTATCATAAACTACATAACCTCTCTAATGAATGACTGGGAGGAGTTTCTCATTGTTAATGTCATTATGATGTTCTTTATTCCTTTGTAACCTTAGTATAAGACTTCAATGCTTGGAAGCCTAAAAATAGAGGGCATGCTTGAGGCATTGTACCTGAATCAAACTGAATGAGAAAATGCCATTGTTCTTCTCTATCTCTTGCTTTCTTTCTTACTCTTAATTCTCCTTATTTCTTGTAGTTTTACGACATTATCTTTAATTTCCCCCTTCATTTCTAATATCAAATACATCTATAATTTCTTTGTAAAATTGGGTCAAAGCCTCCAATTGAAAATTTTATTAGTGAAAAAGACTGAAATGAAAGTACCGATATTTTGTATGTACAGAATTTGCAAAGTAAAAAATATCGGTACTTTTTGTGTATAAAAAATTATTACGTTTTTCACACAAATAGAATGTTAAATGGAGGTTTTTTCCCCCCTAATTTTCTCATACTTGTATGGGTATTATTTTATAACGTGTATTGTAAGGTACATTCAGAGGGAGGAGAAAAGTCTCACTTTCTCTATCACCGTATGGATTGCTGGCCAATAACAAGAAATTTATAACTTGTTTAACGGTTTGAGGGGTATTGAGGTTAGAACCATTCAAGTACAGTTGATGATAAAGAGTTAATGAGGCTTGACGAAGCAACTGAAAAGAGTGAATAAGATAATTTAATATTGTTTTTTATTTATTAACATTTACTTGACTGGGGGTTTTCTTTGATTATTTTTCATTCCAATCACGTCGCAAAAGGGCAAGTCTTCTTCCCGTTTGGTACGCTCGTGGAAAAATAATCTGTAACTAAAAAACTTTTTAGGGCACATATTTATTATATATATTGATATAATCATTATTCTTTACTATTTGTCATTTTTTTAATGATTTTTTTTAAATAGGCGTATAAGCATTACATTTTATCAAACAAAATTATTTTTTCATTTTCCCTTTTAATTTATAATATCAAACTTTGGTATACTATTTCTGTGTGTGTACTCAAAATCAAAATTTTGGGACAAAAATGAATTAATGGCAGCTGAACAATGAAGGACCATTTTGAAATTTCTCAATTCCAAACCTTTTGGCACGCCATTCAAGTAAGCCGAAAAAAATCTGACAAAAAAATAATGTCAATTTTTTTTTTGGGGATAATATGGTAATCTCTCATATTTCTCCCTCCCCTTCTATTTAAATACTATCTCTGATCCTTAATATAATATCTAATTAACTTGTTTGAGGAGATCAAGAAAGTTAATAAATTACCTTAATATATTTATATTTATCTTGTTACTTTTATAAATTAATATATAATCTAATGATATACATAAGTATTTTAGAGAAAATATAATTGGGTCTTATGTTAAGTATTAGAATAGTAATTTTGAAATTAATTACTTTTTCAAAAGAATATGTTATAAGGTCTCTCATATTTCACTTTGTTCAAGTTCTTAATTGAAACTGTTTTTGATTTGGCATAAAATATAATTATCAAATTGAAAATTGACCGGCCTTAAAAAATTTCATATTTCTTGACTATATTAGTAATTATTAAATTATATATGAACACTAATTTCAAAACTTTTCACCACAAATTTTTAGAAAAGTTTAATCAACGTTCGTTCAGTTAAGCACGTTTTGTTTAGTCAAGTGAATATTTGAATTAATTTATCTTAAGTGATTTTATATTTTCAAAATAAGTATATAAGAGGAATATTCCGTTGTAAAATGTAAAATAGATTTTTTTAGTTAATTCTCTTAATAAGTCTTTCTTTTTTATCCAAGGAACATAATTTTTTTTTTTGGTAGCCTCTAGATATAATGAACTTATTTTATTTTCCTTAATTATAAAAATTTCTATTCCGTTTAAAAGATTTACGTAATACGTTAAAATTAAAATTGAGTTGCACAAAATTTTCTTTTATTTTAATATTCATTTTCATTGACCATGACAGCCTATTAATTATTAGTCATTAAATAAAATAGTTTAATTATTTCTTGCAAAAAATTTTTTTTCAATAACTTGCAAGTATACAGGCCCTAACCCTGGGAATATTATTCTATATTAAAGCTATAATACAAAGAAAATTATATTATGAGTAAGGGTTACAGTGATGTTATCAGCAAATCTGTTCGTCATGGCCAACATGTCAGTGAATGTATTATGCGTTAAATAATAGAACTCAAAACCTTGACTTATAACTCTGTTATGGTAAGGAAAAAAAAGGCTTATAATTCTGTTTACAACTAGGAATTATAAGAATTAAATACACAGTGCACTAAAATTAATTTGTGTTTACAAGCCCATGGTTTATATACTGAAGCCAACCAGTTTTTAATGGCGACAATAATTCATTTTAGTTTTTTTTAATCAATTCTGATTATATTTTAGTTCCCATCAAATTCTTCAATCCAAGTTGGAAGAAGAAAGTGACTACTTGAGGCAGCGAGTATTATGACAAACCTTTTATTAAGCGTAGCTCTGCCTATAAAAGAAGCCTCATATGTTAGAGACCATATCCTTCACTCATTCGTATTCATAGCCTTCTAACTTCGCTCATGGCATTTCGAATCATCATCTATTTCTACTTGTTTCCTTCTTTCTTTTCCCTTTCTTCTTCTCTCAACCCCCCATTATGTAATTCTCATGATTCCATTGTGCTTCTTCATTTTAAAAACTCTCTCTCTCTTGATCATTCTGCTTCAATGCGGTGTGATGAGTTTTATGATGCTGGCTATATGCGGTTTAAGAACTCATCTTACCCAAATAGCTTCATGGGGAAATGATTCAAACTGTTGCTTGTGGGATGGGATCACGTGTGACTCCATGTCTGGTTATGTGATTAGCATTGACCTTAGCTGTAGTTGGCTCCAAGGTCAACTCCATCCAAACAATAGCCTCTTCCAACTTTCTCATCTCCAAACACTCAACTTGGCTTTCAACAATTTTAATGGGTCTTTGCTATCATCTCAATTTGGTGATCTTTCCAAGCTCATGCATCTAAACTTAAGCTGCTCTCATTTTGCTGGTAAAATTCCTCCTAAAATTGCAGAATTGTCTAAGTTGGTCTCTCTTGATTTGTCTTGGAATAAATTTTTCTTGTATAATGAGTCGTTGAGTTTAAGACTTGAACCATCCACTTGGGAGAAGCTTGCTCTAAACATGACTGATCTGAGAGAACTTGTTTTAGATAATGTAAATATGTCTTCCATTGCACCAAGCTCCTTGTCTTTGAAGTCACTTAATATTTTGAGTCTTGAAGATTGCAAATTTGATGGGCCTATTCCCACAAGTTTTGGGAACCTCACTCAATTAACTGATCTGAACCTTGCAAACAACTATTTTAGTGGTGAGCTTTCATTTCTTTCAAATCTTCAGAGTCTCACTTCATTGGACCTTAGTGACAATTATTTTAGTGGTCTCTTACCAAATTCCATAGGCCATTTGAAGTCTCTTGATTTTTTGGGTCTTCATTATAACCAATTTCATGGGCCTATTCCTACAAGTTTTGGGAACCTCACTCAATTAACTAATTTGAACCTTGCAGGAAACACTTTTAGTGGTGAGCTTTCATTTCTTTCAAATCTTCAGAGTCTCACTTCATTGGACCTCAGTGACAATTATTTTATTTTAGTGGTCTCTTACCAAATTCCATAGGTCATTTGAAGTCTCTTGATTTTTGGGTCTTCATTATAACCAATTTCATGGGCCTATTCCTACAAGTTTTGGGAACCTCACTCAACTAACTGATCTGGACCTTGGACAAAACAATTTTAGTGGTGAGCTTTCATTTCTTTCAAATCTTCAAAGTCTCACTTCATTGGACCTCAGTGACAATGGTTTTACTGGTCTCTTACCAAATTCCATAGGCTATTTGAAGTCTCTTGATTTTTTGTGTCTTCAGTATAACAATTTTCATGGGCCTATTCCTGTAAGTTTTACTAACCTCACCCGATTAACTTATTTTGACCTTGCATTTAATAGTGTTAGTAGTGAACTCTCATTTCTTTCAAATATGTCAAGTCTCACTTTATTGCACCTCGGTTACAATTATTTTAGTGGCTTGTTGCCAGATGTGTTTGGAAATCTTTCAAATTTGAAATCTCTTGATTTCTCTGACAACAAGCTGCAAGGTAATTTTCCCGAGTCAATTTTTACCCTCACATATCTTTCTTATTTGAGTCTATCATCAAATAACTTGAGTGGCTCCGTTAATTTTTACCAATTTTCCAAGCTTCAAAATCTAGAATATCTTGATCTTTCAAGCAACAAGTTTCTCTCACTTACCTTTGATAATAATCTTAACTACACCATTCCTAATCTTGATGTCTTACATTTAGATTCTTGTCATATCACTATCCTTCCGAAATTCATTGGCCTTCCAAATTTGCAGCAATTACATCTTGATGATAATAAGTTGCAAGGTCTTCCTGAGTCAATTTTTGGTTTCCTAAATCTTTCACGTCTAAGTCTGTCATCAAATAATTTGAGAGGCCCTATTAGTCTTCATCAATTCTCAAAGCTTCAAAATCTAGAATATCTTGATCTTTCAAACAACAAGTTTCTCTCACTTAGCTCTCATAATGATGTACACTATACCATTCCTAATCTTGCACAGTTAGATCTATCCTCTTGCAACATCAATGACTTTCCTAAACAGCTAGGAGACCTTCAAAATGTGCAGCGGTTAAATCTTTCCAATAACAAAATTCATGGAGATATTCCCCAATGGTTCAATAATGTGGGGAATGGTACTTTGGATACTTTGGATCTCTCTCATAATAACTTGACATCAGTTGAACATCTTTCAATGAAAAACTTGAGGTTTCTTGATCTCAGCTTCAACTTGTTGCTAGGAAATCTCCCAATTCCATCCTTTGATGTTGAATTCTTTTCAGTGTCCAACAACAAATTTAGTGGACACGTTTCTTCCTCATTTTGCAATGCAAGCTCACTTGAGATGCTCAACTTATCTCACAACAACTTGTCAGGCCACATC
Source organism: Neltuma alba (assembly GCF_004799145.2). Classification (NCBI taxonomy): domain Eukaryota; kingdom Viridiplantae; phylum Streptophyta; class Magnoliopsida; order Fabales; family Fabaceae; genus Neltuma; species Neltuma alba. Next base: position 55,069 of record NW_021634936.1, on the reverse strand, counting down.
CCAAAGTGCCTTGTTGCTCTCCCAAATCTTGAGAGTTTAGATCTGCAGATGAATAATTTTGTCGGATCTATACCAGACAACTTTTCCAAGGGCAATTTTTTACAATTTTTGCATTTGAACAACAATCAATTTGAAGGACAGTTGCCTTTGTCTTTGACCCATTGCAAGCTATTAGAAATTTTAGATGCGGGAGCAAACAAGATCAATGACAGATTTCCTAATTGGCTTGAAGGCTTACCAGAGCTACAGGTACTCATTTTAAGAGATAATAAGTTCTACGGTGCCATTCATAGTTCCAACACCAAACATCCTTTTCCCATGTTAAGAATTTTTGATGTTTCCAACAACCATTTTGGAGGATCTTTGCCAACAACATACATCAAGGAATTTAAAGGAATGATGAATGTTGACTTTGTTTCAGCCAGACTAGATTACTTGGAAAACTTGTATGGATCTCGTTATTATCAAGAATCAGTGATGATCACATTGAAAGGTGTTGATTTGGAGTTGGTAAAGATCATAACTACATTCACATCCATTGATTTGTCAAAAAACATGTTTGATGGAGAGATTCCACATGTTCTTAGTGAGCTGCATTCACTTAAGGGGCTTAATCTCTCCCACAATAAAATCACTGGTCCTATTCCTCAATCCATCGCAAACTTGACAAACCTAGAATCGTTGGATTTATCATCAAACTTGCTTAAAGGTGAGATTCCTCTTGAACTAGCTGATCTCAACTTTCTTGAAGTTTTGAATCTTTCACAAAATCAACTTGTTGGAGAAATACCAAGAGGTAAGCAGTTTGATACATTTTCACAACATTCTTTTGAGGGAAATTTAGGACTGTGTGGATTTCAATTGTCAAAAGCATGTAATCATGATGAAGGGAAATTGCCACAATCAACTTCATCAAGTAATGACAAATTTGGATTTGGTTGGAAACCAGTGGCTTTGGGATACGGATGTGGGATGGTGTTTGGAATATTCATGGGTCAAGTTGTTTTCTTAACTGGAAAACCTAAAGGGCTTGTCAGAATTTTTCAAGCTAGGCCTAAGAAACAAGCAAAAAGGACAAGGAAAAGAGCCCATCAGAATCAAAGAAGAGTGAATTAGACACAAAATGTGGCTTCATGTGATATATTGCGTCATCTTTTTTTTTTCCCATGTTTCCACTACGGTTATTATTTCATGCTTCTTAAATATCTTGTGGAATGTAATGTACTGTATATTTTAATGCAAGTTATTGTCTTTCCCCCTTTTTTTTTTTAATGAATTTCAAGTCATTTGCCTTCACTTGTATGCTATGTACTATTTGATCATCATGTGAACAAAATTTTCCACATATTAGCAACTTTTTTTCCTTTTGGTGCAGACATGTCATCAACTTATGTTATTTGAATTAGTTATCAACCATTCAACCTTTCTCATTTAATTAATGATTTAAAGAAACTTATAATTTGTTTGTTTCCTTAATTTAAAGTTCTATTAAAGGGTTTTAGGCTTTTATAAATATGTGAAAATCACTTTCTACTTCAAGATGTTATGATCGATACATGATTGTTCAGAATAATGCTGCAATGAGGAATTTAAAATAAGCAAAATGATTTTATTTCAAATTTTAAACTCTTAACAATTTTTTCTTCTCCTTGCCAAACTCTTAAAATTGAAAATATGACAAAGCAAAACACGAGCCTCAATTGCTTTATTACTTAACAGTTAACATTCAACTGGGCTCGTCCTCTCATGAAAACCTTGGGCCTAAAACCATTTTGGCCCATCAACGACGTCATGACCTTTTTTTTTCCTGTGAGTTTATAAATTCTTCTATTCGTTTCTTTACCCCTTATTTGGATTGAGAGAAAATTAGAGAGGAAAAAAATTAGATAAAAAATGGAGAGAAATTAGTCTTTTTCTTATTTGGATATGAGAGAAAATACGAGAGGAAGAAACCCCTTGCTCGGAGTGAAATAAAATTATGGAGGAAAAAAAAAGTAGAAAACTAGAGAGTAAAATATGAGGAGAAATGAGTTTTCTAAATATCAATGTAATGAATTATTTCAAAATCAATTCTAATTGAATTGGACCTCTTCCTAACAAAATTCATTTAGTTGATACATGTATCCACCAATTCAACATAGGCACAAGATTTTTCAAGATTGGATAGGAGAGAAAATATGGGAGGAAGGAAAAGTGGGAAAAAATAAGGTAAACTCCATATATCATTTTCTCTCCAAATATGGAGAGACTTGGGAAGAAAAACAAGATTTTCCTGATTGTCCCTCCTCTCTCTTCCTCTCACATTTATTTTCTTTCATATATTTAAAAAATTATTCACTTTTTATTTTTTGTCTTACAAGAACATTTTTATTAAATAGTTTGCTTTTAAAATATAATACTATGAAAAAATATATAAACCAAATAATTTGATTTGAAATTATTTGATGATGCTAACGTTAGTATAATATTCTGATTACAATATTTAATTTGATTTAATTTTAAATATGATATATTTTGATAAGGATATTTCAGTTATTTAGATATTTACTCATTTTTTCCTCCCTATTTTTCTCTAATCTATCCAAGCAAGAGGGTGGTAACATCTTCTCTGTAGTTTTTTCTTCTCTCTATTCCTCTCCTCCCAACTTTTCTTCCCATTCCAGTAGAGTAGAAAGATGGGGGAGTAAATAAAACATGCCACACATCTCATTTGCTCTTCAAATTTTCTCTTTATATATTGAAAGGTTTGGAAAGGAAAATAAGATTTTTGTGACTGTCCCTCCTCTCTTTTCCTTTCCATATTTATTTTTTTATTATATTCAAAAGATTATTCACTTTTTATTAAATAATTTGGTTTTACAATATGACAATATGAATATATATATATAAACCAAATAACTTGATTTTAAATTATTTGATGATGCTAATGTTAATATAATGTTCCTATTGCAATATTTAATTTGATTTAATTTTAAATATGATATATTTTGATAAGGATATTTTAGTTATTTAGATATTTACTTATTTTTTTCTTTTCTATTTTCTCTCGTCTATCCAAACAAAAAAGGCAACAACATCTTCTTTTTAGTTTTTCCTCCTCCCTATTTTGCCAGTTTTGTGTTTCACTGTTTCATTTGATATCATTAAAATCAAATTAAAAATAAGGGTCAATGAAATATTGTAAATACTAAGTAGGAAAGAGGACCCCAAAAAAATTATAATAAGTGCTTGAATCCACCAATTTCTCCCAAAAAAATAATTTTCAAGTATGTATTTATATATATATATATATCTATGTATATAGAAGTTCATTCATACATTTTTTTCCCTCATTTTCCTCCCAATTTTCAAGTCCTTCAAAAAACTTCAACCAAGTTGATTCAAACAATCAAATGGTCATAATTAAAAAGAGGGTCTTAAACTAAACCGTTCAACAAGCCTTTATACAAGGGCGTCCCAAATTATGTGGTGAATATAATTTTTTAAAATTCGTATATACTAATATAAGGTGTTAAATTGGCAAACTCCTCAGGTCAAAAAAAAATTGAAGACCCAAAAAAATACAAGTGTTGATTCATATGAAATAAAAATATTTAGTTAAATTAAGCACAACTTACTTGGACAACTAGGGGTTCCGAAAAAGTTGGGGTATGAGTCTTTCTTTCTTTGTTGTTTTTTTTATTTTTTTATTTTTTGGATACATGAGTCTTTCTTTGTAAGGCTTGTTTTATTTTTATTTTTTCTAAAGTTTGTGTGAGAGGATGCAAAGAATTGTAGAAAAAATAACAGCAAGAGACATTTTTCAATATTCTTGCCATAGTTGTAAATGTAAGAGTTAACTCTTAAATCGATATCTCAATATCTTTTGTCTCTACAATTTATAAATTTTTTTAAGTTATTGATTGCATATTAAAGAGAATTTTTATTCCTGAGATGATGACTAAAGGGATATTTCGAAAAATTAAAACATATTTATTACAAATAATTAAGTTAATAAATTTGTTTGATATATATAAATTAGTTATTTAGCTTTACCGTTTAGGACCAAAGAAATAATTTTTAATATAAGAGTTTGTTTAACTTTTATTTTAATCATAAATATTAAACACCAATTTATTTTGTCTCTTATATTTATCTATTTTTTCAAGGTAGTTCTTATAATAATGGTTGTGCTAACCAATAACATTTAATTAACAATAATATCTTAGGAAAGACAATATTTATTTATTACAAATAACTAGCTTAATTAGTTTTCTTAATCCACTCAAATTAATCAACTAGCTCTTATATTAAAAACCAAATGTAGTATTATTCTCTTAAGTGGTTATAAACTTTTGAATGTTTTATGATGGGAATATTAGCCAAATGCAAAATAAATTTAATTATATAAAAATTAGATTTCAAATCTTGAATTCAAATTGAAACTTTTCAATATGAATAACATTGAATGGCGATTAAAACCAACATAAGAAATACTACTTGTTATTTGATGGCAAAAGAAAAAGAAAAACTTGTTATTTAAATGATCACATAATTTGATCAGTAAATTTATTTAGTAACATTTTTTGAAACAAAAAGCAAATCTTGAAACATAAATATTGTCATTTTTTTTTAATGAGAAATATTGTCATGTTAAATCTTAAAAATTAGAACTATAACGCGTCGGGTAAAATTCAACGGGTTTAACGACCGGCAAAACGCAACGCGACTATGAACTCCGACGAATTTCACTCTGCAGATCTCGTGCGAAAATCTTCATCCTTGCTTCAGAGGAGAAGAAACAGAGTCAGTGGATTTGAGTTTTGAAACCCTAGCTGAAGTCGGCATCTCAAACGAAGATCAGGTGCTCAAATGTCCGTTACTCTTTTTCAATTTTGACCAACGTTCATGTAATTTCTCCCACTTTCTGTGAATTCCTTGTCACTATCATAGCATAGCTGGTAATCGCGTAATCTAGTTCGGATCCTTACGATTCGAAGCTAAGTTTTATGAGATTATTTTTGGAACTCTTATTCTCTGCATAATTGGGATCAATCCTGTATGTTAAAGATTTAGCTCCGGGGTGAGACCATGACCATAATGACTTTTGGTGACTTTATGATGTTTTATAGTGTAGAGGCAGACTGGCTATCTGGGCAGTGGAAAATGCACCGTGGTCCAGTGGCAGTGGAGGAGCAATTGCTACAGAGAGCTATTAAAGAAGAATGCCCTTGGGAAAACCTTCCAAAACGACTTCAAGTAACTCTTTCTTCTAAAGAAGAATGGCATAGAAGGCGAGATTAACCTGATTAAGGTCCTTCTAAATCTATTGCTTTTGTTTACTTGCCTCTATGAATTGTTTAATTTAGTTACCTGACATAGACGTCACTGTCCAAACAGCATCCTTAAATGGGTTTCTTTTTCAAATGCATTTTTAAAGTACCTTATTTCTTTTTCTGGCCCTGGAAATTTAATGCAGGATTATAGAATACTGCATAAGGAAGAGACTCCAATGGAATAGCTGTTTCGCTCGCAAAGTTTGTAAAGAAAGGGAATATTATGAAGAGATGATGCGTTACTTGCGGAAGAACTTGGCTGCATGTGCTCTATGGAAATTCTATTTTTAGGAATAGTTTCCAATACACTATATTTAATTGTCTTTTTACCAAAAGGATAATATCTGTTTGTCTATAACTCCGCATATTAAAAATAAAATAAAATTAAGTTAACATATATGTAGAACTGCTTGGATGTTGTGTGAGGCCCTCAATTTCTTTTCGTTTTGTTGTAGGAAATGTGCATTTAGTTAAGATATTAATATAGGGTATGATGTCCATATCTTATCCCAGGATATACATGCATAAACATACTAATGAATTAATTAATATTAAACCCACGCTTCTCAACAAAATTTCTAATATTGTATGAGAGAATTAGTTAGCTCGGTCCAAAATTTGTAATATTGTATGAGAGGATACCTATGTGTAGCAACAAGGGGGGAAAAAGATGCATATGTTCATCATACTAGGAATCTCGTACAAAACTTCGTTTTTCTGTGTCTTTTTTGCTCCAAAAATATGAAGATAATTTAAGCAAGGAAACCAATATGCTAATCAAGGAAATTATGTCATGACTTGTCTTACAGTTGATTGTTCCCTTGCAAATAATTTACAAAATTTTTTATGTTAAATTTTGTTATAGATTCGCAACGAGTTTACGAAATTTTTGCTCTACTAGAATTTGTGACAACAAAAAAGACTACACTGCAAATTTATTTTTTTCGAAGTCATTTACTTTTTATTACCTTTATGAGATTGACCCCATATATTATGTAGAATATGAAAAACTTAAAAAATGATATAATCATTATCTTCAAATATATTGAATTTCTTAGTCCATTATTTTCTTTTAAATGTAATTGTAACGAATTTTCTTACTTCAAATATATTGCCTTTTAGCCTATCAAAATAACCATTATGCATTGATTTTTGACTATCTTTGTATGCCGCGTTTAGTGGTTCATTATGTGGCCTATTGGTGCCTTTTATTTAATTTCTTTCCTTCCAATGTTCCAATCTTTTGACTAAACGAAATAATTAATAATTTTTGTTTTGGCTGACAAAAGGAGGGCAATCTATATATCCTATAAATGTGGCTATTCTGTGATTGGGCCACATGGCTCTCATCTATTAGCTCATGTTTTTTAGTTGTTTGATAAGTCCCCAAGCGTCTCTTCCTCATGAATCACTGAAAGATGGATCGACTTCACGCTTCGTCGACTTCTATCCTTCATTTTCATATAATATATTGGCTTATTTTAATCTTTGCGGGCTAGACACGATCATCTTCAAGTTTTCTCTCCCCATTTTGCTTTTCGAGTATTCTCTTTGCTTCTTCTTTGATTTCTTTTCTTTTATATTAGACTTTATGTTTAAGTCCAATCCTTTGATACCAGAGGTATTTTATTCTTCTCCAAATGAACACGAGGGTTCCCACATGTTGGATGATGAAACAACCCGATCAAGACCTGTGGGGATTTGGCCTACCATGTTAAGAATAGTGGTAAGACAATATATTGTTCTTAGGTTTTTTACTATTGTTTTTGCTTTCCTGATTTCAGTGAAGCTGAATTTCAGTTAATGTTAAAGGAGCCAGAGGAATGTAGGGAGACCTCCTCTCTATTTCTTTTTTCATAACAGGGAGACCTGCTTTCTGAAGTGACGTAGGATGCTCCGGTTCCGCCACAACGACGTGCATGTTTCTCTACCCAATGAAAACATACTTTTAGCATATTTGAAACTGAACATCAGTGCTAAAAATTTTTCATTAGTGGCTTAAACACTGACAGAACATTGAATGGTTCAACTCCTTTCCAAAAAGACTCTGAAAATCACTCGCTTTTTTTTTGTTTGAGTGAGGCATAGTTACTAGATTGATGTTCTATGCAAAATATTTAAATGTTGTCTGAAATAAATTTAGTTATTAATTTTGTTGATTGGAAGAAAAATACTTCGGCCCATGACTTGATGTGTTTTCTGCTTATTTCTGTTAGAGATATATCTCAAGCATTTGGGATGAAGTTGTGCTATCGTCAGAATAAGGTTCCTCCTTCAAAGACAACGTGTATGAGAATTTTGTGGCTAGGGATATGATTATCGAGCAACTGATGATCCTGACCATCATGTCCTGTTCACAAAAATAAGTTTAGGTGGGTTCTTCATCTTCACAGCTAGATTTTATATATTTTGCACATTAGCTTCGAGATCTTACATTGTGCTTCTTAGAAAAAGAAAACAGACACTCGGTCTGGAAGTATTCCAATGCTGGGCTGTTCCAGGCTTAGTTATTAAAGTTCTCTTCACTTGCTCTGGCTTTGCATAGATAAGATCTTTGGTATGCTAAATCTTATCCATCAAAAATCGTTTTGTGCTTTTATTTGGTATTAAGTCCAGAAAATTTGTAGATCTTGCAATAATGGTCATTGGCTTTAAATAAGCTAAATTCCAAGGTTATTGGCTTTATTATTTTCACTGGTGGCTTTCTCCGGGTATTTTATTTTCTAATACTGTCATTTTCTGCTTAAATCTTACTTGATGTCTTGTATTCTTTGTTGCTCATTTTAATAAGAATATGTCTTTTGTTTTGGTTCTATGCTTGAGTCAATATTGTTTTTCTGCATTTTTGTTTCCTTCATCCCAACAATGAGAAATGCTGTCTAAAAGTCTCTAGCATATTGCCCAACCTTTTTTCAGTTTACAGATATCTCGGTCTCAGATCACAGTAAGTAAACAAAAAAAGTAGCACTTCAGAGTGTCGACACAATTTTACGGCAACAACCCTACCCCTTCCAATCTAATTGGAAGCTTTTGACAGTATATGACTACGAAGCTGTGAAGGCAATGATTCGATCTCTCTGTTTTGCCGGACTTTCTCATTTGTTCCTTTAGTGTATTTGGAGAAAGCCCATCTAGATTTGGACGCCTCTTAGTGAAAAAATCTGCCATTTCCGTTCTTGAAGCCTCTCAATGTGTAGGAATTTTCAATCTTTTATCAGAAAGGAGGCTATTTCAGCTGCCAGAGGATTCTTCTAGTGTTGCATTAGTTCATAAGAGATTTGCACTGTCTTTTGAAGGGTAAGAGCATCGGGGCGGCTCTTCTAAGTCTTCCTATCATTGTGGAAAAATCAGCTGTTTTTCTTCAATTTTTCAGATACGTAGAATCATATTTTTGGAAACCAAATAATATTTGGCAAATATTGTACTTTTTTTTTTGGTAATAAGATATTGTACTTTTTTGACCAAGAAACCCAAATATTATACTTAACTATATACATATACTGCTTAACAAAAGCCCAGGACAAGTGGTGAGAGGATTTGCTTTTCTGACAAAAATGTTGACAATGGCCGAAGTGTTATGCTAGATACAAGAGGGGAAGAAACTGAAATTTTTTGTATTGGACACGTGAGAATACAACAAATAAGACAAAACAAAAACAAATAATTGTGTCAAAAGTACTGCTCTGCCATAACAAATCGAATTCTTCGATTGCCATGAATTTTTTTTTGGGTAGGGCCTTACATTCACTCCTTTGACTAGCATGGTGGAAAGTGGAAACTCTTGACTGTGTGGACGTGAATGACAAAAATTGCTGGCATAAATTAAACTAAAATAAAAAGAGAAAAGGGTAAATAAACAATGAGTTTGAACCATAAACATGGAGATCTACAATAATGGCAAAATCACCCAAAAAAAGAATACTCACTAAAATTTAAAATGACAAATGCTTCTTTGATCTTTATAAGACAGATCTAATGCGTTTTATACAAATCAATGAAAATACTAATGGTAAGACTAGGATTATGATTTTGATAGATTTTTACATGTTAAAATCATTATAAGAGTAGCAAAAACTATTAAAGGAATAGTCAGCATAATTTATTTGTCATGTTAAAATTTAATAAGTATTTTTTGTCATTATTTTCTGCATTAATTACTATGTTGCATTAACTATACAAGTTAAGAAAGAGGGATGACCCATGTCCTGTGGAAGATGTTTCATACGAGAGAAATGCATCTATAGCATGATTGTAAAGGGTGAAAGTTATTCCCTGTCACTTCATTTTCCAATACATTCAAAATGGTGCAAGTCTATGTAATTATACAATTTTCTGAGTTATTTCACAAAGTAATTTAAAAGTCTTCTCGTTTTTATCATTTCAAAAAATGATTTATGGTCTTTTTATTTTTTAATGGTACAAATTTGTGTAATTATGTATAGTTCTCTAAATTATTCCACAAAGTGATTCAAGGCCTCTTTGTTTTCATTGTTATTTGGCATCTCTTTATTTTCCCAGATATTAGAAAGATGCAAGTCTTTGTAATTATATACTCCCTCCGTTCCTTATTATAAGAGACATTTGGTGCTTATGGCATGTTCCTATATATAAGAGACACTTAAAAGTTGTCTTTACTTTTTTGTGTTGATTTCCTATTTTACTCATATTTATTGTCTCCAACTCACACTCTCTCTCCCTCCCACTTCTCTTTCTTTTAATAAATTACCAGTGTTCTCTCTCATGTTCTCTCTCCTTATTAATGAGAACATTTTTGGGAAAAAAATTATACTTTTTACATATTAATTGTTCTTAACTAATTTTAACTGTTTTTTTTATCAACGTAATTCGGTTATTCGTCTTTTATAATAAAGAACGGAGGGAGTAGTTGTTTGAATTATTCTACAAAGTGATTTAAGATCTCTTTATTTTTCAAGATAGATTTTTTTCCTTTTAAGGTGAGTTTTTGTTTTTAAGAATAAATATGAAATGATAATGAAAAGTAAACAAACTACAAAAATTGAGGCTACGTGGCACATGTTGATGGAGGATTAGACGAAGTTGATTACAAATGTTTGCATTGATTTTTTGAATCCTATTTTCATTCATTTTACATTTTATTTTTATAATTATTCTTCAATTTTCATCATAAATTAGAGACTATAAATTTTGTGTAATGGACCTAAACCCATCTAAATCCATGCTTCCATTTTTAATAACTAAAGACAATTTCTAGTAACAGTGTCATTTGTAATGAAAATTAACAAAAACTGGAAACAATTAGTGAAAAAGGTAGGACTTTATCTACCGACCCCGGTATGCTCGTACAGACAATTGTATGTAGGACTATCAAAGGTAAAAAATATTAAGGACTTTAAAGTATTGGTATTGGACACCATTATTATTTATATGAGATAAGTAAGATACCTTATTCGTCGGCAAAAAATATAACTTCGTCTGAAAATAATGTTCTTTTGGTCTCCCTAAAGCTTAAAAAGACTCCTTCGGCTTTATGTTTGATTTTAGAAAACTACTTATAATAAAAACATATATATATATATATATATATATCAGTCAATTTAAGATATAAATATAAATTTATATAAAATTAAAACATTCTCAATTTAAGATTGTGGTTAAACTATTGAGTTATGAATGCACGAAAGATACCCCACTTATTTTAAATTAAATCTCAACAATCACATGGGCATGCTACTTTTTACAGGAAACAAACGTTCCTAGCTGCATAATAATTGATTAAATTTTTTGTAGTTTCACAAAAATAAAGTAAAAGTTAAACTTGCTGACTCATCGCCACGTTGTTTGACGATTGGAAAATATTCACGTACGCAATTATGTATGTACTCTTCTGGTCCTATTTATACGACAGAGGGAGAAGATATTTTTTGGTCTTATTTATAGGGTAATGAGAGAAATTTTTTGTGTAGATGTACAATTTTACCTCTAATTTATTATTGTGTTAACTTTGTTTACATGAAGTATAATATATATTAAATGGGGATAAAGTTGAAAAGGTATTAAATTTTAAATGAGAGTTAATGAAGTTTAAGGTTTTTCTTGATATGTGTAAAACATGTTAAAAATACCTTATAATAGGACCAGAAGAGTATGTATAATATTATCAAAGCAAACAAGATATAATGTCATGGTGAGTCCATAGTTAAGCAAAGTGAAGTCATGCGGTGAAAACTTGGAAAAGTGAGGTAGGCTATGCGAAATTAGGGGGACAGAGAAAATTTGCGTCACAATGCTTTCCCATGATGTTTTGTTTTTTTTTCAATATAAATATATTTTTGACAGATCTCAGCGGCCTAAAGTTATAAATAGGATTGAAATCGCAACCTTAACTCAGAAGGAAGTGTAAAGCATGCTCACTTAAAACATTTACTAGAATTTTTTTTAATTAGACACATTTTTCTGAAAAGAAATTCATAAACGAGTAGTCTGCAATTCGGGAAGAAATTTTACTCTCTGGAGATTAAATAGACCATGTAGGTGGGATGATTTACCTTACAGTGGATGTCTTTGGTGCAAGTTTAGGACGGCCCAGCTGCACCAGACTAAAGAATAAAAATACTACTTAATAACATACCCAACTAACTAATTTGAAAAGATTAAAAAAGTTATTCAATTACTTTAAATTACTTTAAAGTATTTGTAATTATCATTTTTTTCCAACTAATTTGTCTCACTTATAAATCAATATATAATATTATATGCTACAATTAGATAATTTAGTAATTTTTTTAATCTTTTTAAATTAATTTACTAGGTCTTATATTAGGCAAACCAGGTAGCATTTATCGCCACGTTAACGTTAGTAGTAGGAACTCTCATCACTTAATCATGAGGTCGGGGGGTTCGATTTCAACCCTCGAGAACAATACAGTAACCTAATTGGGAGAGATTTGCCTTTTGCTCTCACTACAACATGAGAGATTAGTCTCTATCGTAGGTGGACAGTATATTCCTTAAATCCATCCTTTCCATCTACATTTGCAAAAATTCTAAACCATCTTAAAAGCATATTAAGTATGTAACCTCGGTAAGCCAGAAATTCACATCAAGGTATTCAACCAACAATTCCAACTTTAACTTCAGTACTCATAAACTTCAAGTAATGTATACCATTAAATAGAAACCACGTTTAAAAAAATAAAACAGAGAGAAATATGTAATCCCAGAAATTAACACCATGGATCCAAAGAAAATAGGAACCACAGTTCCTACCAGGATGTGAAATGGAATAATCTTGCTCTAAGTCCAATCATAGCATCGCCGGTCATTACTGCAATGGCTACCGGAGATGGGACATTTGGACTTATCTTAAAAGCAGTACAGTGGTAATACCCTCACATCACAAACAAAATGGCCCCTAGAAAAGATCACACAAAAAACGATTAAAAATAAAAATAAAGAAAAACCACATAGACCTGTTTCAACGCACAGCACTGCCAATCAATTTGGGATCTCTTCCTCATAGGATATATCTATTTCTTAATCAGAAAACCTAAAATGCTCAACCATATCTTGCATAATACTACACAATCATGGGCACTAATCCATGCAATGAATTAGCAAGAATAACAGACATACACATCATACAAAGAGTCCATGTTAGGGATTTGAAGAGTAAATAGAGTAAATCAGAGAAATTATGATTTCTTTCTCATCTCAAATACATTTTACAATAAGCATTGTATGCACTGACTTTTTCTGACCAGATTATTTATCAGTTGACTAACACAGGCCACGTACAATGCGATTTTGAGCAACCCAAACCATCTTCTCATGTATTCTTAAAAGTCCAAACAGCTGCAAACACATGCAAAATAAATTAACAAAGCTTTTCACAGAATGATCCATTAAATGAGAAACTGGTTGACTGAAGATCTAGGGGACAAGAAGGTGTTGGTTTTGTCTTCTGAATATCCTCATCAGTGCTGTGTTTGGTGGAACTTCTTGTTTGAGGACATTTCTCCTTCCAAAGAAGTTTCTCAGCTTTACAACCTAGCCACTCTCCAAATTGCTAAGGAGTTGTTGTTGGGCCTGTCCGCTTTGTGGTTAGCTTGCAAACAACGACACCTGAAGTTGCAGGAAAAGAATGCTCATGTTTGGATATTAGTTGCAGACAATGACGTTGGGAAAATTTATTTTAGAAAATCCAGTATAGCAAAAGAGACCTTCAGCTTGTGTGGGAACAACTGAAGTTTGATAAGCAGACATTCAATAGAAAGCGGGTTTGCAAAATTGGGTTTAGACCTAAGCTAAAATGTTGAACAAAATACTACACAATTATGGGCACTAATTCATGTAATGAACTAGCACAAGAACAACAGAGTTATATAGTATATAATGAGTCCATGATAAAGATTTGAAGAAAAAACAAAGTAAAATTATGTTCCTTTATCATCAAAAATGCACAGGACAGTAAGCCATCCACGCACCCAACTTTTTTAGCAGATTGTTTATCAGTTGACTAACATAGAAAAAGCACAATTGGATTTGAGTGACCCAACCACATTTGCATATATTCTTAACAGTAACAGCTGCAAACACATGCGAAAGAAACGAACACAGCTTTTCACAGGATGACCCGCTAAATGAGAAACTGATCAATTGAAGATCTAGAGGACACGAAGCTGTTGGTTCTCTCTTATAGCAAACATCTTATAAATATTCTTAGCAGTGCTATGTTTGGTGGAACTTCTTATTTGAGGGCAATTTTCCTTCCAAAGATGTTTCTCAGCTTAGCAACCTAGCTTCTTTTGAAAGTGCTAAGGAGCTGTTGTTGGGCTTGCGCCTTTATCATTGACTTGTAAAACCTACAATCCCTTTAGTTCTAGCATTGTGCTCGTTTGAGGAGCCTATAGATCAGTGTTGCCTGTTATCTCTTTTGTGGTTTTGGATAATGTTTACTTTGCCTATGATGTACTGGTTTTAATCTTTCTTAAGGAATGTATTCCATTTGGCCAAAAGAGAGAAGGGGGGAAAAACAAACAAAGAAAGATAAGAAAGTGAATACACCACTTACACATGAAAAATAATAGTGAAAAAGGGAAACTTAAACATGAACTACTCAGAACAAAATCCATCACCGTTATCTTGAATAATCACCAAACGAATGTAACCAACGAAACCCCCATCCTCAAGATTTTTTGGGAACTAAACAGAAAATTTGAAAATGTAAGAGAACAAGACCTTGGGGTAAAATTTATATAAATTATGATCCCTTTCTCATCTGAAATGCTTAGTAGGCTAAGTCTTATATACACTCACTTTGCTCACTTATCAGTCGGCTAACACGGGCCAAATACAATATGCACCAAAACACTTCCTCGTATATTCATCATTAACAGTTCAAACAGCAGCAAACACATGCAAAAGAAATGAACACAACTTTGCACATAACGGACCCTTATATTTCACTACTTAGATGTGAGAAAATATTGGCCATGAATAAGGAATCAAACACAAACTCCTCAGAATAAATCCATACTGTTAAGACTAAGCAGAAGAATTCCATCACCACAACTCCAATTAAACAACGCACTTCCCCATGTGAATTTCAGAGACGAATAAGATTTAACCAGCCCAATGCCCTAAACGAAAACATCAAATGACGATCAAGTTTTGACATGGAGATCAATCAACAACAGGGATTACGGAAACAGAATATTATTGCTATCGAAGGTGAATCTGTAGAATTCACAAAGAGAATTCATACTAAACCATCCCATTCTCGAAATGAATTTACTTTAATGAAAAATCAGAACAACATGGGATGGACTAAAATTCATAATAGAATTTTCATTTTAAAAGGTATCATAGTTCTAGAATAAAACTCGCCTATGGCACGACATGAAATGGATTAACAAAAGGGGCAGGGAGAGATATTACCCGTTTCATCTGCTTTGACCTTTCTCTCGGAAATTCCTTTGTGGGAACTGGGAAAGCCACAAAGGAGGTGGATTTGGGTGCTCGTAACCGAGAGGATTGTGCTGCTCCTTCCGTCACTTCCTCCCTCCATCTGAAGTGAAAGATCTGGTAAAGGTGCATTAACCGGAGGACTGGGAAATGGGCCGGCCTTTCACGGGCCGCTGGAGCCATTTTACAAAACTCAGCCTTTATGTACGAGGCTCAGGCAGCGCGAAATTTTAGGCCAGTTTACAAAATTTCATTTTTTTTCAATACTAAACAATAGCAACATCATTGATGTGATCTTCATTGTTAGAGATAATACCACATAAAATATAAATCAAATCATCATTTAAAATTTAAAGGAGTTCATTTTCTTAATTTAATCATAGCTATTAACAAACTAAAGTGTCAAATTAAGGTCTAAATAACTAAAAATAAAGCAAATCAAATTGTTATATTGAATTCTAATAGAAAAATATCCATTATCATATAAATATATTGATATTTTCACATCAGGTTAGACCATGTCATTTATAAGGGACTAAGATAATTTTAACCAAATACTAGCTAAATAAAAAATGAAAAAATATAATTATCAAAATGATTTTAAAATATATCAAATAATTAAAAAAATACACAGGTTTAAATAGGTTAGCCCTCGGCCCTATAGTCACGAAGATGGAGCCACTGAGACTATAACATTTGAGAAGTCAGATATATATTATTACTTACCAAACTATGTGTTTTGAAGCAGTCTCAAAGTTGTGAAGGATGATTTAACTCATCAAGTTTATACTCATGAAATTGACTAAAAATATATTTAAGTCACAACACAAAACTAGAAAAATTGTAACAATAAGAGAACTTAATTGAGAAACATCCTAACCATAAAGATCAAACATAAGAACAAAATACTACTTCCGGTTCTAATTATAAGATATTATTTGTAGATTATAAATAAGGTTTTATAATTATGACCGGAGGTGCGATAAAGATATATTTGAAGAATTCCTCTTTATAGCAACCGAAAACACCCATGTAGGCCAGAAATATCATTCCAATGGGGCTTCTTAATTAAAAATTAACACACACACACATAGAAGCTCATGTGGTACATCATCAAAGGGCTACCCTGCAAGTTCTCAAGCAACATTGAGTTTCTAATTAATACAAAAGTATATAATAGTAGGGAGAATTTTAATGAAGTCTTAAGAAAAGAAAATAATTATTAAGAAGTCCTAATAACAAGTAACTAATATGAACATATTATATCTTTCCCTATTTTGAAACTTATTATTAAATTCTTTTTAGTTGTTAATATAAATCCCTTTCTTGAAACCTGATTGTAATTCTCCCATAATATTGATCTTCAACATATATTGTAATTCCTTACAATATACTTGAGCAACAATGATCGAGTGTATGTTGAAGTGGTCAATGATGTAACTCAAACACTCAGTTTGAGGACAACTAATTTAAAATGTTAGCTGGGAATTTATATATAAAAAGTGTATAAAGGTTTCATTAAAATTAGAAAGCACTCCTTCAGTTCTAAATGTAAAACTCATTTGTAGTATAGTTTACACTAAAAAATGAATATTATATTTAGGATATGAGTGGGTAAAATTTATGAAGTTTGTGTGATAGATGAAATATGATATTTCAATATTAATAAAAGATAATGCATTAATTAAAACCAAAGGTGTCATCTACGCCAAATTTATAAATGTAAAGAAATTCCTCATTGATTCTAAAAAATTAAAAGCATTATTTGTATATGTGTTTTTAAATATATATATATATATATATCTATATAGAAAGAGAGAGAGACAAAAATAGACTATCAATGCATGAACTCTAGTTTGATTGATTAAAAAAAAAACAAAGAAAGACAATTCAAAGTCGGTGCTGCCACAATCAGTTTGATTGATAAATGAATAGAATCTTAGAAATTAAATTTTGGTTTTGGGATTGAAAAGTCTTCAAATTTTGTTGGCTTCAACAGTTTACAATGACGGTCAACGCTAACCTCTGAAAAATTTTTGTTTCGCTGGTCCCGGAAAAAAAAAATTGTATTTCTCAACAAGTTCTTTAAATTTATGTTTTGACGAGTAGTCAATAAGATAATTGAGATTGAGAGATCCAAATTTTGTTTTAAAGCTATAAATGATTTCAAATAGATTGGTTTGAGGAATTGTGACCCAAAACAGAAAACAACAAAGAGAGAAAGGATGAGATTGAGCGATACAAGCTTTTTCTTATTTATGCCAAAAGATTCTCATCTTCATTGTCAAGTAGTTTGGTCTCAAAAATCAGTTCTTTAGAGCAATCCTCAATTGAGAAGTTATTCACATGACTCGAATAGTCTTTTAAAATAATTATCTTAGCACTTTCTGTTAAAATGAAGAAACTGATTTATACATTCACAAATCTCTTTCATTTTCATTTTGTTCCATTACTATATTATAGGATCCAGAGTTGTTGAACAAGCTAATCCTCAAATTCTTTTGGCCCAGCACAACTCCAATCTTCACAAGCTTTGGCAAATCCTTACACATCTTAGATCTCTACAGAAAATCCCTTCTTCAACATGAACCCACTCACCCCCACAATCATTCCCAAACCAATCAAATCAAGCAAACACAAAGAAGACGACGAAATCATCATTCCCTCTGCAAGAGAGCTTCAAGAAGCTGGCATCACCTTCAAGCCAAGCAGAATCCACAGCCTCAAAGATGTCTCCTTCAATGGCGGAATCCTCAGAATCCCTTCAATAATACTCGATGACTGCACAGAGACAACCTTGTTGAACCTCATAGCATTCGAACGCGTGCATGTAGGAGCAGGCAGCGAGGTTTCTTCATTTGTCTTCTTCATGGATAACATCATCGACAAGGAGATTGACGTTGTGATTTTGGAGCAAAAAGGGATTGTGCAGAATGCTTTAGGAAGTGATAAAGCTGTGGCCAAGCTTTTTAACTCACTGTCTAGGGATGTTTCTGTTGATCGTCAGGGAGGAGGTTTGGATATAGTGCAGGTGAGTGTGTGTAGATATTGCAAGAAGCCATGGAATAAGTGGAGAGCTAATCTCATTGAAACTTACTTCAGAAATCCATGGGCGATTGTGTCTCTTGCTGCTGCAATATTTCTGTTTGTGTTGACTATTGTTCAGACTGTGTATACCATTCTTCAATTCTATCAACCAGACAGCTCTAGTTCATCATCTCCTCCTCCAGCTGGGCCATGTCTTCCACGACGACGACCCCAACCTCATTTTTGAATTGGAGTTCTGATTTTCTTGCGGTGATTAATACACATAATCATTGATAGTTCATAGCGTCTTCTGAAGGATTTAAATTACTTTCGGTAAAAATCATGTAGCCCCTTTTGCGTCTGATTTGGTTCTAATTATGAATATGAGCCCTTTCTATCCATTTTCCTTAATTAAATCCAGACTACTTTTATTTTTTGTTTCAAATCAAATGGCTCTTTATATAATACCATGTCAAACTTTATATTTTTTTTGTGATCGTTATTACAAGTACTTCTAACATGTCCTTAATATAAAACAGGTTTTATTTAAAGTAATAATATTTTTATCCTATATCCCGAACAAATTATAAAACTTTTTAACTATTTGAACAAATGGTTCGAACTAATGACATTTATTAAAGATAATTTTGATATCTTAACGAGCTAACATGGCTCTTTCTTCTCAGAGGAAGGTAAGAATAAAGTGCACAAAGGGAAAGATCAATTTTAGCCTCTTATATACCTAGGTTTCCTTTTATTTTCTCAAATTCTAAACCCATAATAATTAAAGTAGTTACTACTTTGTTAAGATGAAATAAACTAATAAAGTAGGATAATGACTGGTCATGTTATATAAATTGGCAAAAAAAATGACGATGTTATATCAATGAATTGTCTCATTCCCATTGATTATTGTAAAATATAAAATCTATAATAAGACATATTATTTTTATGAGATAAACAAGATATCTTATTCGTCGGCAAAAAATATAACTTAAAATTCATCTAAAAAATAATGTTCAATTTTTTTAACAAATTATAACTAAATGCAATTTGGTCTCTCTAAAATTTAAAAAGACTCTTTCTGCATTATGTTTGATTTTAGAAAACTACTTACATATAAAAACTTACATATATATATATATATCAGTCAATTTAAAATATAAATATAAATTTATATAAAATTAAAACATTCTCAATTTAAGATTGCGGTTAAGCTATTAAATTATGAATGCACAAAAGATAACCAGCTTATTTCAAATTAAATCTCAACAATCACATGGCCATGCTACTTTTTACAGGAAACAAAAGTTCCCAGCTGCATAATAATTGATTAAATTTTTTGATGACTTGTTGACTCATTGCCACGTTGCTTGACAATTGGAAAATATTCACGTACGCAATTATGCCAACTCAGAATTTGACAATGCCTGTATGTATGTATAATACTATCAAAGCAAAGAAGATATAAGGTCATGGTGAGTCCATAGTCAAGCAAAGTGAAGTCATGTGGTGAAAACTTGCAAAAGTGAGATAGGCCATCCGACGTTAGGGGGACAAAGAAAATTTGTGTCTCAATGCTTTCACATGATGTCTTTTTCATATAAATATATTTTGGGCAGATTTCAGCGGCCTAAAGTTATAAATAGGATTGAAATGGCAACCTTCACTCAGAAGGAAGTGTAACACATGCTCACTTAAAACATTTACTAAAATTTTTTAATTCGACAATTTTTCTGAACAGAAATTCATAAACGAGTAGTCGGCAACTTGAGAAAAAATTTATCGAATCTCTGAAGATAAGGGGATGTTTGGATAGAAACCAAACCATGGTTTCAGAAATGCTTTTACAGTTTACAAAGTAAATATATGGAGGAATTTGTCTCGTTTTGCGGAAAAGTACTTCTAAAACCATGGTTTTTATATTGCCAAACACCCCCTAAATAGACCATACAGGTGGGATGATTTACTTCACAGTGGATGTCTTCGGCGCAAGTTCAGGATGGTCCAACTGCACCAAACTAAAGAATAAAAGTACTATCTTTAGCACTTGATATAAGATCGACTAATTTAAAAATATTAAAAAAGTTACTAAATTACTTTAAAGTATTTATATTTATCGTTTTTCTTTTAACTAATTTGTCTTACTTATAAATTGATATATTACATGATAAAATACGGAAGTATTTTATAGAGATTGTATAACATATGATATAATTAAGTAATATAATTGGCAGATGCTTTTTGCTCTCACTACAACATGAGATTAGTCTCTACTATTGGTGGATAGTATATTCCTTGTGCCTCCTAAAGGACAGAGAGAATACAAGAAGCATTTAAATCCATCCTTTCCATCTACGTTTGCAAAAATTCTAAGTCTACACTATCTTAAAGCATACTAAAGTATGCAACCTGGGTAAGCCAGAAATTCACGTCAAGGTATTCAACCGACAATTCCAACTTTAACTTAAATACTCGTCAACTCTAAGTATGTACACCATTAAATAGAAACCACGTTTAAAAAAAAAATAAAACAAAAAGAAATATGTAATCCCAGGAATTAACACCATGGATCCAAAGAAAATAGGAACCACAGTTCCTACCAGGATGTGAAATGGAATGATCTTGCTCTGCGTCCAATCATAGCATCGCCGGTCCTTGCTCTAATGACTACCGGAGATGGGACACTTGGACTTACCTTAAAAGCAGTACACTGGTAAGGTTAATCATAATACCCTCAAATCACAAACAAAATGGCCCCTAAAAAAAGATCACACAAAAAACGATTAAAAATAAAAATAAAGAAAAACCACATAGTCCTGTTTCAATGCGCAGCACTGCCAATCAATTTGGGATCTCTTCCTCATAGGACTTATCTATTTCTCAATCAGAAAAACTAAAATGCTCAACCATATCTTGCATAATACTACACAATCATGGGCACTAATTCATGTAATGAATTAGCAAGAATAACAAAGACATACACATCGTACAAAGAGGCCATGTTAGGGATTTGAAGAGTAAATAGAGTAAATCAGAGGAATTATAATTTCTTTCTCCTCTCAAATATATTTTCCAATAAGCATTGTATGCACTGACTTTTTCTGACTAGATTATTTATCAGTTGACTAACACGGGCCAAGTACAAGGGGATTTTGAGCAACCCAAACCAAATTCTCATGTATTCTTAAAAGTCCAAACAGCTGCAAACACATGCAAAATAAATTAACAAAGCTTTTCACAGAATGACCCATTAAATCAGAAACTGGTTGATTGAAGATCTAGATTCTGGAGGACAAGAAGGTGTTGGTTTTGTCTTTTGAATATCCTCATCAGTGCTGTGTTTGGTGGAACTTCTTATTTGAGGACATTTCTCCTTCCAAAGGAGTTTCTCAGCTTCACAACCTAGCCACTCTCGAAATTGCAAAGGAGTTGCTGTTGGGCCTGTGCGCTTTATGGTTAGCTTGCAAACAACAACACCGCCCCCCCCCCCCCCAACCCCCCAAAAAAATTGGATATTAGCTGCAGAAAATGACGTTGGGAAAACTTATTTTAGAAAATCCAAACAACTGAAGTTTGATAACAAGACATTCAATAGAAACTGGGTTTGCAAAGTTGGGGGTAGACCTAAGCTAAAATGTTGAACAAAATACTACACAATTATGGGCTCTAATTCATGCAATGAACTAGCACAAGAACAACAGAGTTATATAGTATATAATGAGTCCATGATAAAGATTTGAAGAAAAAACAGAGTAAAATTATGTTCCTTTATCATCTAAAATGCATAGGACAGTAAGCCATCCACACACCAACTTTTTTTAGGACATTCTTTATCAGTTGACTAACATAGAAAAAGCAAATTGGATTTGAGTGACCCAACCACATTCGCATATATTCTTAATAGTCCAAACAGCTGCAAACACATGCGAAAGAAACCAACACAGCTTTTCACAGAATGAGCCGCTAAATGAGAAACTAATCAATTGACGATCTAGATGGCATGAAACTGTTGGTTTTCTCTTATAGCAAACATCTTATAAATATTCTTAGCAGTGCTATGTTTGGTGGAACTTCTTATTTGAGGGCATTTTTCCTTCCAAAGATGTTTGTCAGCTTAGCAACCTAGCTACATTTGAAAGTGCTAAGGAGCTGTTGTTGGGCTTGCCCTTTATGGTTGGCTTGTAAAACCTACAATCCCTTTAGTTCTAGCATTGTGCTCGTGTGAGGAGGCTATAGATCAGATGTTGCTTGTTATCTCTTTTTTGTAGTTTTGGATAATGTTTACTTTGCCTATAATGTACTGGTTTTAATCTTTCTTAAGGAATGTATTCCCTTTGCCCCCCCCCCCCCGGCCAGGGGTGGGGGGAGAGGACAAAGAAAGAAAGATAAGAAAATGAATACACCACCTACACGTGAAGAATAATGATGAAAAAAGGAAAATTAAACATGAACTACTCAGAACAAAATCCGTCACCGTTATCTTGAATAATCACCAAACGAATGTAACCAACGAACCCCCATCCTCAAGATTTTTGTTGGAACTAAACAGAAAATTTGAAAATCTAAGAGAACAAGACCTTGGGTTAAAATTTATATAAATTATGATCCCTTTCTCATCTGAAATGCTTTGTACGCTAAGTCTTATATACACGTACTTTGCTCACTTATCAGTCAGCTAACACGGGCCAAATACAATATGCACCAAAACACTTCCTCATATATTCATAATTAATAGTCCAGACAGCAGCAAACACATGCAAAAGAAATGAACGCAACTTTGCACATAAGGGACCCTTATATTTCACTACTTACATGTGGCCATGAATAAGGAATCAAACACAAACTCCTCAGAATAAATCCATACTGCTAAGACTTAGCAGAAGAATTCCATCACCACAACTCCAGTAAAACAATGCACTCCCCCATGAGAATTTCACAGACGAATAAGATTTAACCAACCCAATTCCCTAAACGAAAACATCAAATGACGATGAAGTTTTGACATGGAGATCAATCGACAACAGGGATTACGGAAACAGAATACTATTGCTATCGAAGGTGAATCTGTAGAATTCACAAAGAGAATTCATACTAAACCATCCCATTCTCGAAATGAATTTACTTTAATGAAAAATCAGAACAACATGGGATGGACTAAAATTCATAATAGAATTTTCATTTTAAAAGATATCATAGTTCTAGAATAAAACTCGCCTATGGCACGACGTGAAATGGATTAACAAAAGGGTCAGGGAGAGATATTACCCGTTTCATCTGCTTTGACCTTTCTCTCGGAAATTCCTTCGTGGGAACTGGGAAAGCCAAAAAGGAGGTGTATTTGGGTGGTCGTGACCGAGAGGATTTTGCTACTCCCCCCGTCACTTCCTCCATCTGAAACGAAAGATCTGGTAAAGGTGCATTAACCGGAGGACTGGAAAATGGGCCGGCCTTTCACGGGCCGCTGGAGCCATTTTACAAAACTCAGCCTTTATGTAGGAGGCTCAGGCCGCGCGAAATTTTAGGCCAGTTTACAAAATCTCGTTTTGTTTTTTTCCCCAATACTAAGCAATGGCAACATCATAGGTCCGTTTGGATTAGCGCTAGAAAAGCAGTTTATTATCTGTTTGGCTTATAGAAAAGTAAAATTAAGTAAAAGTTAAATTGGATAAGCTGAATTGTGTTTGGATTGGAATTCAGAAAAACTAATTTGCAAAAGTGAGATTGATAAAAGATTGTTTGGATTATGATTGAGTAAAAGTAAGTTTGTTTGTAAAATTACCAAAATGGGTATGAGTTTTAATAAGTAATGAAACATGATTAAAAATGATTTTACATAATATAATGAATTAAAATTAATTTGTTATTAGACCTAGATATCCATTTGGTATTGAATATCTCGCATCAACCAAATAATATTTTATTTAAAATACAATTTTTTTTTGCCAAGAGAAATTTTATATAATTTTTTTTTTTTAACTTGAGACAACTTTTACATGTGAGTTACCTCAAAAAGGCAATTTTTTAAAATACACTGTTGTTAGATAAAATTTATAAATGAACTTAAAAGAATTTTACGTATTATTAATACGAATATCATATATTTATCATAATTTAAAGTATATTAATTTTCAGCAAATAAAATATAAAAATTTGTACTCAAATAGCAATTGGCTGACAGAGGGGAATAAACGAAGAGGAAAGGTTAGAATTGGAAGGTGGACCCCACCTACATATATAGTTCCAACGATAAGCCCGATTTGACTCTCATAAGCTACAAATATCAGCTTATGTAAAAGTCCGTTTCAATCCAGCTTTTTGGGCCCAAGTCAGATGACTTATAAGCTCTGCCAAACACCCTCCAACTTTTCAAATGGGCTTATCAGAAAAATAAGTAGCTTTTAGAGCCTCAATCGCTGATCCAAACAAGCACATCATTGATGTGATCTTCATTGCTAGAGATAATAACACATAAAATATAAATCAAATCATCATTTAAAATTTAAATTAGGTCATTTTTTAATTTAAATCATAAATATTAACAAACTAAAGTGTCAAAGTAAGGTCTAAATAACTAAAAATAAAGCAAATCAAACTGTTATTTCGAATTCTAATAGAAAAATATCCATTATTATATATATGTATTGATATTTTCACATCAGGTTAGATCATGTCATTTATAAAGGACTAAGATAAAAAATGAACAAATATAATTATCAAAATGATTTAAAAATATATCAAATAATTAAAAAAATATACATATACTTAAACTGGCTAGCTCTTGGCCCTATAATCGCGAAGATAGAGCCACTCAGACTATAACATTTGAGAAGTCAGTTATATATATTACTATCTCTAGTTCTTAATATAAAAACTATTTAATTAATTTGAATAAATTAAGAAAACTAGTTAATTAAGTTAGTTATTTATAATAAACAGGCACTATTTTTTCTTAAATATCCTTGCTAATATAGTATATTGGCTAAAACTACAATTATTACAAAGACTACTTTGAAAAAAAAATGAATAAATATGAAAGATAAAGTAGATTGGGATCTTATATTTATGACTAAAATAAAAATCAAATGAACTTTTATATCAAGGACAGAAGGTAGTATTAAATAAACGTCTTGCCAAACTATGTGTTTTGAAGCGGCTTCGAAGTTGTCGAGGATAATTTAACCAATCAAGTTTAGCCTCATAAAATTGACTTAAGACACGCTTAAGCCATAGCACAAAACTGGGAAAATTGTAATAATCAGAGAACTTAATTGAGAAATATCCTAACCATAAAGATTGAACATAAGAACAAAATATAAAGATATATTTGAGGGATTCCTCTTTATGGCAACCAAAAACACTCATGCAGGCCAGAAATATAATTCAAATGGGGCTCCTTAATTAAAAATTTATATATATAAGCTCATGTGGCACATCATCAAAGGGCTACGCTGCAAGTTCTCAAGCAGCATTGAGTTTGTAATTAATACAACGGTATATAATAGTAGGGAGAATTATCATGAGGTATTAAGAAAAAAAATAATTACTAAGAAGTCCCAATGATAAGTGACCTACATGAACATATTATCATTCCTTGAATTCTTTTCAGTTGTTAATGTAAATCTCTTTCTTGATACCTAATTATAATTCTGGAAAATAATTACTGAATTTTACTTGTAAATTGTCGAATTTCACTTGTTTACTTACACTCAAATACTTACATTTTGGGTTGTGAATTTTTGTGTTTCTTGTAAATAGCTAAATTTACGTTGTAAATTCATAAACTTTTATTGTAAATGACTGAATTTTACTTGTAAACTGTCAAATTTTACTTGTTCACTTATACTTGGACACTTGCATTTGTTTTGTTATATATATTTTTATTTGCATCACATGATTCAATAGCTTGTTTAGCTTGGTGTGTATATTATTTTTGGTGTGCCAAGGGGTCATAGGTTCAAACCTTCCTTTAGCCATCTTTTTTTTTTTTTAAAAAAAAAACCTTTTGGCTATCGGAGCTATAGTAGCAGTCACCGGAGGTCCAATCTCTGGCAGCGGCCACTTGACCGTGGTGACTATTAATATTTATTTTTTTAAAAAAATAAAAGTGAGGGGTATTATTGTAATCTTACTCTTAATTTTAATTTCAGTTTGGTCCTTTTGTCCTACAGTGATATTTTGAGAATATTTTGGGGGCTGAATGATATAAATTCTCACCTGTAGTCCTTAAATGAAATTTTCCCATTAAGTAAACTTCGGTTGATTTACATGTACTTTGAAAATTTTTTGTTTCGCTGGTCCAAAAGAAAAAAAAGAAAATTTTTATTTCTCAAGAATTTCTTTATAATTTAATATTTCATTAAAAAAGTTAGCCTTTTAAAGCCCGCATATCTTAAAATTATCATATTATTAAAGTTCGGCCCTCAGCGTATAAGCTCATGGCCTAAAAGGCGGGCCCTTTTATGTTATTTTTTAAAATTTAAATTCTTTTCAATTATTTTGAAATGAAAAATAAAGCAATAAAATTTTATTCAAATTATAATATTAGTTAAATAAGCTAATGATGTATAAAGAAAAACATTAAACACTAATGAATTATTATCCAAACTAAAAAAAACAAATAAAATAGGAAAAGCATTAAGATAAAAACTAAGCAACTAAAGATTAACAACATCAATATGATTATTAGGTTCATCTTTATCACCATCATCAATATCAATAACATTTGATTGTTCTTCTTCACTAGAGGTGGGCTTTTCTTCAGTGATAAAAATATCAAGGTTTTTGTTTTCATCACCTTTATCTAAAATAAAACTATGTAGTAGTTACGAGTATAAATAAGAGCTTAAATATTTGTTAGAACAAGAGAATTTCTATACTTTGTTGAGACATGTGAGCCGATGGTAAAAGAAGATTCACTAGCTACTATAGTAATTAAAATGCTAAGAATATCAATTGCCATCCTTGAAAAAATTGGAAATTGATTTTAACTGTCATTCACCAATTCAAGATATCTAACTATTTTCAATTATATGGATTAAGTATTGGTTCTTCTAAATAATTTTCTAATTTAGACTTATCCATAAAAGACTAATATATAATTGTATAAATATCTTGATAATTAAAAAAAAAGTGGATTTAAAAAGGCTGGCCCTCGATTCCAACTGGCTGGCCCTTTTATTTTTTAGCTTTAAATGACTAATCCTTTTAAGCTCAATTTCCTTTTGGATCTCCTAAAAGATAAACCCAGCTCTTCACTTAAAAAAGGCTTAAACGAGCTGGCCCGATGGACTTAGCCCATTTTAACGGCTCTAATTGTAGGGATACTATATTGACCAATATATATAATATCATTATTTTTCAGTTCTCAATATATTCTCATTGTTTTAAATTTTTTTTTTAACAGAAAGGGGCATGAACATTAAATTTTATCAAATAAATTTATTTTTTTTATTTTTCTCTTTCATTTATAGTGTCAAATAAACTATCATATTCTATACTTTCTTGCATATATATTATTTATGGGTTAATGTGCAAATTTATCCCAATATTTTAAGATCATAACAATATTATTCCCATACCATATATTAATGATCAATGCTATTATTTTAATAAATAATATTAATTTTTTAATGATAAGGAGTAATATTGTTACAATTTTAATATTTAAAATAAATTTGTGCTCAAAGTTAATAAAAAATTTCAGGCCGAATTTACACTTTTCCTGTTAATTATATTGTATTGGGCATTTGTATGATATAGGATTTGCATTGGGTGCTCATCAAGCTGATGAGCACCCAGTGCTCATCAGGATCTGGACCGATGAGGAGAAAAGGGAGAAGAGTGTGAGAGAGAAAAGAGGAGCAGTAGAGGGAAATATTTTTTTAATTCTTAGAACAATGAATCAAAGCATATAAATAGGATGACACGTGTATTAAAATTATTTGACGTGGGGCATTCTTATTGGAGAGAGTATGTATGGGTGGTACTCTGGAAGTACCTAAGAATTCCTCCCTAACAACTGTCGTTAATTCTTTTTTTTTGCCAAAATTTTGCTTTTGAGTGGTTCTAATTACTCAGACCGTCAATCACGTTATAATACACAATGCAAAATAATAGATAATGATAATACACACAGAGAAAGAAATGGTGTAACATATGCTTGATATTAGAGATGAAAAGGGAAAATTAAAAACAATAATTTTACTTGATAAAATTTAATGTTTACGCCCCTATTTAGAAAAGAGGCATTTAATTTCAAACAATGAAAAATAGGCAATAATGATTATACGAGTATCAATCATAAATATATGCCCAAAAAATTTGTGAACATTGGATCAAGGTTGTTACTCAACAGAATTAAATACAAAAAAACTTCTTAAAATCATTAAATTAATTTGAACTCTCAAAATATCTCATTGCATGATATTCTACTTGTTCAATTATTAAATTGTCCTCATTTTATTTTTTTATGCATAAGCCATCAATAATTTAAGGTGTAATTATTAATAACTATTACAATATGTACTAACAATTCATACATTAAATCTTTATGATGTGCTGAAAAAATGTGTTGTTAATATCTGCTACGATAGTTATTAATCGTTATGTCTTAAATTGTTAACAACTGCTTTTTTAATTATTAATGCATATTTAAAAAGAAAAAAATAAGAACAATTTAGTAATTAAACAGGTAGAACTTCTTAACAATAAGTTTTCTTGAAATTTCATATTAATTTAATAATTTTAAGAGCTTTTTGTATTTAATTCTTTCAAGGGAGATTTTAGTATAGTTTTTCCAAAGAGTTTTTAATGACGGATTATTTTTCTATATGTACCCAACAGGGTAAAAGTCTAGAAAACTTGTCTTCTGTGATGTGATTGAAATGAAAATAAATCAAAGGAAGCTAAGCCAAGTAAATTGTTAACAAATGAAAGATATCAAATTATCTTCTTTACTCATTTGAGTTGACACGATTGTTTGTTTGAGTCAAAGTCAAAATTATGATAGTGTTATCATTTTTTGTCCAGCTGTTACAGGAGGAATTTTGGACCGACAAAAACGTGTGGTACGCTCATGAGAAGACTAACAAGAATAAGGTTTGGTGAAGAGGGGCACATGATGCTTTTTCAACCTTTTTTTTTATCTGTTCAAATCTAATAATTTATATATTATTATAATATGAGAGAGAAAATGAGATAACCAACATCGAATGGAAATAAACTATTTTTTTTTTATGACGAACTAATAAATTTATTTTTATCGCAACAACAACAAGTGTGGTATTGAATTATTCTAATTTAAATGCCACCTCAAACACACGAGTTTCTTGTAATAAACTATGCCCATATGGTGACAGTGAATGAAGACTTTTCTCTTCCTTTTGAATATATCATACGGGCCTGCATTCGGTGCTCATCACTTGATGAGCACCCAGTGCTCATCAAGTGATGAGAAATCTGGACCGTCCATATTTGATCTGGACGGTCCATATTTAATATTTTTAAATAATTATTTTAAAATAGAAAAAATTATTTTTTAAAAGTATGATAGTTAAGAGATTATCTTTATTTTTATTCTATACCTATTAAAATAATTATTTTTAAAAAATAAAAATAAAAATAAAATAAAATCTGGACCGTCCAGATCGGATCTGGACGGTCCAGATCCTGGGTGCTCATCAGCTTGATGAGCACCCAATGCAAATCCGTCGCGGACCGTCTTCTTTCATTTATTTTGCCCACCGACACTAAATTTGCGGTAGGCGCATTTCGGCAGTCGATGGGCTTCTGCAAAATGCTTCGAGTCGGGCAGAACGCTTCACCAAGGGAGATCAAGTTGGCTAACCAGAGTATGGTCCCCTTCACGTGTCAGGGTTGTGCCCGTGATTTTCTCAGCCAGTAGTAGTGCCGACTCTGAAAAGGATGAAAGGGGGCTTGGGGATTTTGAAGATAGAGACGAAGGAGATCATTTTGACAGCAACAATTTGATGTTAATATCCCCATGCTTGAGGAAGAAGCGAAGGATGCAGTCCGATAACACTAACTATTTGTCTATAGTTTTGACGATGGGTGAGTGATTCAAAGTTAAAACCCAAGTTGTTGAAAATATGGCTTTTATTTGCACCCAAAAGGAATTAATGAATAGTACGCCTATTAAATTGGGAATAATAATGAACTATTGGAATTTTTTTCTAATTTGCCTGAATGGATGGCCGTCGTATTTGCTCAAGAGTCAAGATCCTCTACAATATTCTTCAAGTCTGCAAAATACTATTGAAATGATGCATTTTGCAGAATGCAAATTTTCCCAAGCCACAACGGTAGATCCCAGCCAGACTCCGATTAATCGACTTGATCTCTCTGGGTGAAGTGTTCTGGCTGACTTGAAGCACCTCTCAGAGGTTTGCCAGCTGCCGAGGTGCGCCTGTCGTAGATCCGATGTCGGTGGCCGAAAAAAAGAAGAGTCTAGGATTGATGAATGGAGAAGGGTGATGGTGCGAGAAAGAGAGAAAAGCGGTAGCAGAGGAAAACACATTTTTAGTTTTTTAAAATAACAAATTAAAGGATATGAGTAGGATAATATGTGGATTAAAATTGTTTGAGGTGGAAGATTCTTATTGGAGAGAGTACATATCAGGTGGTACTCTGAGAGTACCTAAGAATTCCTCCCATGTAGGATCACTTTGAATATTATCACTTTCAAACCTTTTAGCTCGCCATTCAAATAATAACTAAAAAAATTTGTTGTATTCAAATGATGTTCAAATTTAGTTACTTTTAGCTAAAGAGTATGTTATAAAAGATCTCTCATATTTCACTTTAAGTTCTTAATTGAGATTTTTGTTTATTTGGCATAAAATAAACATATCAAATTGATCTGCCTCCCAAAATTCTATATTTCTTAACCAAATTAGTAATTATATTAGATTATATACGATCACTAATTTTCAGAAATTTTCAGAAAAAGCTGAATCAACGTTCCGTCAGGCTTAAATGTGGCCATGTACTTGTTCTTTACGCGTTTTCCTGTTCTTTAGATTCATTTTCATTTCATCAATCAATCACAAAGTCAAGTCTTCTCCCTCGTTTGTTACGCTAATGGAAAAAAATCCTATAATTGAAAACTTTTGTAGGGCATTGACTATATTGAGGTAAGTTAACAATTATCCCTGCGTTCTTATTGTGTCAAATGCTTCATAATAAAAATGAAGGCATAAAAATTCAATTTCATCAAATAAAATTATTTTTTCCCCTTTCACCTCTAATTTAGTCGAGTACTCTTATGATCGGTGTAGTGTGCATACAGTTTCATGCATAGCTTATATATTTATATGATTTTATTGTATATAATACTCCTCTTTTCCTATTTTTAAGATATAGAGAAAATTCTTGTTTGATCTTATTTATAAGATGTATTATTAAATTTTTCATATGAAGGTACAATTTTTTTTTGCAAACAATTTTATTTTATTTGTCATTTATTATTGTGTATATTTTATTCTCATATGGTATAATGTATATAAAAAAGAAACAAAATTGAAAATTTATTAAATTTTAAGATAAAGTGAGTACTACTTTTAGTTTTTAATATTAGAATTAGATAACTAATTTGTGAATATTAAAAAATTAGTTAAATTGATTATTTGTAATCATATATTTTCTTGCCTAAATATTCTAGTTAATCATGTGCATTGGAGTCGCTTTATCATGGAACCTTTAATATATGCAATCATAATAAGAATTATTTTGAAAAAAATAGATAAATATGATAAATAAAAATATTGTGGTTTTATATTTATAATCAAATTAAATTTATAATTAGATTTTATATTAAAGATAAAAAATGGTAATATTTAAGGTTTTTTTTAATCTCAATAAAACATGTTAAATATGATTTATAAATAAGATCCGAGAGTACATATGTCGGAATAAACTTTAAAATAAATTGAGCTTCAAAATTTTGACCTCTTAATAAAAATATTTCGAATTTAAGGTTTAATAGGAAATTAAGTACATGATTCATGTAATGTAACGTGTTTGTTTATACTTACGCGCGCAAATATCAATTTATGAATTTTTGAGACAAACTGTTCAATTTTATTTTTGGATGTGTGAAGTCTTCAAATTTTGTCGGCTTCAACAGTTCCCAATGGAATCTTAGAAATTCACCACTTGACAACCATAAAATGGACATTGACCCGTAAACCTCGGTGGACATACGTGTTATTTGAAAAAACTTGTTTCTCGATAATTTCTTTAAATTTATGTTTTCGCCTCCCTTTATTTCTTTGAACAGAATTTGGGTCTTTCGTACCACAATACAATACATTGTTGTATGTAAATAACTAAAGTGTAACATTATAGTTATTGAAATTTTTTTAGAATTTTAGGGTTAAAATTGATGTGAGGATTTTCAGCCATACATTGATCATAAAGCATTAGTGAGAGTCTCCACATCGAGAAAAGAATGTTTTTACTAACTTTTTTGTCTATTTTCTTTTCACTTAATATCTCTACCATTATATTAACTTTTAATGGTTGAAATTCGAAACTATATAAAAATATTATTATAATATTAAATATAATAAAAATTTATAATTACAAACTATTCGCATCAAATTTTAATACTATAAATTTATCTATCAATTTTATTGTTTAATATTTAATATTATAATAACATTTTTACTGAATAAATGTCACATGTTAAAGTGACGAGGGAAATTAATGAAGATGTTCCGCTTTCAAACCTTTGCGACATCAGGTCAACCCAACATATTGAAGAGAAGAATTTGTGTCATAAGGAGTCAACTCAAATAGGTCAAGAAGATAATTTAATATTTCATTTTCTAAGAATTTATTTGGCTCTAAATTTATTTTCTTTGTTTTATTTTCATTTCAATCATAATCAATTGGCAAAGTCAAGTCTTTTGCCCGGTTTGTTACGCTAATGGAAAATCAGTCTGTAAATGAGAACTTTGTTGGGGTTTATTATAGTGATATAATCATTATTCCCCATTTCCCATTGTTTCAATTTTTTTTTTTATAAATAGGGGCATAAACATTAAATCTTATCAAGAAAAATTATTATTTTTTAATCCCCCCTCATTTTTAATATCAAATACACCGATACTTGCTTTGTAAAATTGGGTCGAAGGCTCTAATTGAAAATTTTATTAGTGAAAAAGACGTAAATAAAAGTACCCGTATTTTGTATGTACAGAATTTGCAAAGTAAAATATCGGTACTTTTTGTGCATGAAAATTTATTATATTTTTCACACAAATAAAATTTTCAATGGAGGATTTTTTTTCCTAATTTTCTCATACTTGTATGGGTATTATTTTGTAACGTGTATTGTAAGATATATTCAGATGGAGTAAAAAAGTCTTACTTTCTCTATCACCATATGAATAGCTAGCCAATGACAAGAAATTTATAACTTGTTTAACGGTTTGAGGGGCATTGAAGTTAGAACTATTCAAGCACAGCCGATGATAAAGGGGCATTGAGGGTTGAGGAAGCAACTGAAAAGAATGAATAAGATAATTTAATATTGTTTTTTATTTGTTAACAATTTACTTGGCTGTGGGTTTTCTTTGATTGTTTTTCATTTCAATCACATCGCAAAAGGCAAGTCTTTTTTCCCGTTTGGTACACTTATGGAAAAACAATAACTGAAAACTTTCTAGGGCACATATTTATTATATACTTTTCTAATCCTATTTATAAGGCACTTCTAATATGCTTTATACGTACGAAAAAAAATTCAAACTATATTAACTCTTCATTAAAATATAGTAACTTTTCAACTTTATCCATATTTAATATATACACCTTTAAAAAAAATAACTATATACATTATAGTAAATGAAGGACAATATAGTACATTCATGGTAAAAATTTAATGAAGTGACTTATAAATAGGACAAAAAAACTTTCTCTCTCTGCCCTGTAAATAGAACCAAAAGAGTATATTGATATAATCATTATTCCCTATTTTTCATTGTTTTAAATGATTTTTTCTAAATAGGCGCATAAGCATTAAATTTTATCAAACAAAATTATTTTTTCATTTTCCCTTTTAATTTATAATATCAAACATATGGTATACTATTTTTGTGTGCGTATATACTCAAAATCAAAATTTTGGGACAAAAATGAATTAATGGCAACTGAACAATGAAGGACCATTTTGAAGCTTCTCACTTCCAAACCTTTTTTTTTTTTTTTTGTGACCAGATTACTTCCAAACCATTTAGCACGCCACTCAAACAATGCCAAAAAAAAAAATCTGACAAAAAATAATGCAAATTTTTTTTATTTGATAGTATGGTAATCTCTTATATTTTTCCCACACCTCTTGTATTCAAATCCTACCTCTTATCCTTAATATTAGATCTAATCAATGTATTTGAGAACATCAAGAAAGTTAATAAATTACCTTAACATATTTATATTTATATTTATCATTTCTCTTCAAACTAATTTGTCACTTTTATAAATTAATATATAATCTAATGGTATACATAAATATTTTAGAGAGACCATATAACATGTAATTATGTAACTGGTCTTATATTAAAGATTGTGGTAGTAATTTTGAAATTTAATGACTTTTTCTGAAGAGTATGTTATAAGGTCTCTCATATTTCACTTTATTCAAGTTCTTAACTGAAACTGTTTTTTATTTTAGCATAAAATATAATTATCAAATTAAAAATTGACCGACCTCACAAAATTCCAAATCTCTTGACTAAATTAGTGATTATTAAATTATATATGAACACTAATTTTCAAAATATTTTCACCATAAATTTTCAGAAAGGTTTATTTAACGTTGAGTCAATCACGCTTGGCGTGTTGCCAGGATCATTTGTTTAGCCATTTCTAAGTCTTTTATTTAAGTCTAAGTGAATGTTTGAATTAATTTTTTGCAAGTGATTTTATATTTACAAAATAAGTATACGAGAAGAATATTGTGTCATAAAATGTAAAATAGCTTTTTTTTTGTTTAATTCTCTTAATAAATCTTTCTGTTTTTTTAATGTCAAAGGAAACATAACTTTTTTTTCTCTAGCCACTTGAGTATGCTCTAAACTCTACCCCCTCTCGATATATATATATATATATATATATATATAATATAATGGACTTATTTTTATTTTCTTTAATTATAAATATTTTCATTCCGTTTAAAAGATATACGCATTTTTATTTTCCTTAATTATAAATATTTCCATTCCGTTTAAAAGATATACGTAAGCCTTCTCTAAAATTAAAATCGTGTTGCACAAATTTTTCTTTTATTTTTAATATTTCATATTCATTCACCATGACAGTACCATTATTTATTAGTCATTACATAATATATTTTAATTTTTTTTTTGCAAAAATAGTTTTTTTCAATGACTTGCAAGTACAGGCCCTTACCATGGGAATATTATTCTATATCAAAGCCATAATGCAAAGAAATATTCTATTATGCGTAAGTGCTACAGTGAAGTAATTAGCAAATCTATTTATCATGGCCAACACGTCAGTCAATATATGCGTTAACGAATAAAAATCAAAACCTTGACTTGTAATTCTGTTATGTAGGAAAAAAGGCTTATAATTCTATTTACAATTAGGAATTATAAGAATTAAATACACAGTGCACTAAAATTAATTTGTGTATTTTACATGCCCATGGTCTATATACTGAAGCATACCTGTTTTTAATGGCAAGAATAATTCCAATTTTTTCCCACCAATTCCTCAATCCAAGTCGGAAGAAGAAAGTGACTTGAGCGAGCGACCATCATGACAAACATTTTATCATACGTAGCTCTGCCTATAAAAGAAGCCTCATCTGTCACATACAATATCCTTCACTCCTTCATATTCATAGCCTTCCAATTTTTATTATGGCATTTCAAATCATCATCATCTGTTTCTACTTGTTCCTTCTTTCTCCTTCCCTTTCTTCTTCTCTCAACCCCCCATTATGTAATTCTCATGATTCCATAGCGCTTCTTCATTTTAAAAACTCTGTCTCTCTTGATCATGTTGGTCCAACGGAGTGTGATTTTTATGATGATGATGGCTACACCTATACTCCAAAGACAGCTTCATGGGGAAATGATTCAAACTGTTGCTTGTGGGATGGGATCACGTGTGACTCCATGTTTGGTTATGTGATTGGCCTTGACCTTAGCTGTAGTTGGCTCCAAGGTCAACTCCATCCAAACAATAGCCTCTTCCAACTTTCTCATCTCCAAACACTCAACTTGGCTTATAATGATTTTAGTGGGTCATTGATATCATCTCAATTTAGTAATCTTTCTACTCTCATGCATCTCAACTTAAGTTCTTCTGGTTTTGTTGGTGAAATTTCTCCAAAAATTGCAGAATTGTCTAAGTTGGTCTCTATTGATTTTTCTAAGAATTTAATTTTCTTGCATGATGAATTTTTGACGTTAAAACTTGAACTATCCACATGGGAGAAGCTTGTTCTAAACATGACTGATCTGAGAGAACTTGTTTTAGATGATGTAAATATGTCTTCCATTGCACCAAACTCCCCGTCTTTGCTCATGAATTTTTCATCCTCTCTGGTTTGTCTTAGCCTTTCAGGTACGACATTGCAGGGAAATTTAGCTAATAACTTTTTTCATTTACAAAATCTTCAAAAGTTAGATTTGTCGTGGAATGATCTCATGGGACAACTTCCATATTCCATAGGCCATTTGAAGTCCCTTGATTTTTTGAGTCTTTCGTATAACCAATTTACTGGGCCTATTCCTGTAAGTTTGGGGAACCTCACT
Source organism: Neltuma alba (assembly GCF_004799145.2). Taxonomy (NCBI): domain Eukaryota; kingdom Viridiplantae; phylum Streptophyta; class Magnoliopsida; order Fabales; family Fabaceae; genus Neltuma; species Neltuma alba. Next base: position 17,973 of record NW_021634936.1, on the reverse strand, counting down.
CAATTAACTTATTTCAACTTTGTATTTAACAGTTTTAGTGGTGAGCTCTCATTTCTTTCAAATATGCCAAGGCTCACTTCTTTGGACCTCAGTCACAATTATTTTAGTGGTTTCTTGCCAGATGTATTTGGAAATCTTTCAAATTTGGAATTTCTTGATTCCTCTGACAACAAGCTACAAGGTAATTTTCCTGAGTCAATTTTTACCCTTATAAATCTTTCTGATTTGACACTATCATCAAATAACTTGAGTGGCTCTGTTGACTTTTACCAATTTTCCAAGCTTCAAAATCTAGTACATCTTGATCTTTCAAGCAACAAGTTTATTTCACTTACATCTGATGATAATCTTAACTACACCATTCCTAATCTTTGGGCCTTACATTTAGATTCTTGTCATATCACTATTTTTCCAAAATTCATAGGCCTTCCAAATTTGCGACAGTTATATCTTAATGATAATAAGTTGCAAGCTCTTCCTAAGACGATTTTTGGTTTCCTAAATCTCCATGAGCTAGGACTATCATCAAATAATTTGAGAGGCCCTGTTAGTCTTCATCAATTCTCAAAGCTTCAATATCTAGAATCTCTTGATATTTCAAACAACAAGTTTCTCTCACTTAGCTCTAATAATGATGTTCACTATACCATTTCCAATCTTACCCACTTAGATCTATCCTCTTGCAACATCAATGACTTTCCTAAACAACTAGGAAACCTTCAAAAATTAAAGAAGTTAAATCTTTCCAATAACAAAATTCATGGAGATATTCCCCAGTGGTTCAATAATGTAGGGAAAGGTCTTTTGGATACTTTGGATCTCTCTCATAATAACTTGACATCAATTGAACATCTTTCAATGGGAAACTTAGGGTTTCTTGATCTTAGTTTCAACTTTTTGCAAGGAAATCTCCCAATTCCATCCTTTGGTGTTGGATTATTTTTAGTGTCCAACAACAGATTCAGTGGACACATTTCTTCCTCATTTTGCAATGCAAGCTCACTTTGGATACTCAACTTATCTCACAACAACTTGTCAGGCCACATCCCAAAGTGCCTTATTGCTTTCCCAAATCTTGTAAGTTTAGATCTGCAGATGAATAATTTCGTCGGATCTATACCAAACAATTTTTCTAGGGGCAATTCTTTGCGATCTTTGCATTTGAACAACAATCAATTTCAGGGACGGTTACCTTTATCTTTGACCCATTGCAAGCAATTAGAAATTTTAGATGTGGGAGCAAACAAGATCAATGACAAATTTCCTAATTGGCTTGAAGGCTTACTGGAGCTACAGGTACTCATTTTAAGAGATAATGAGTTCTACAGTGCCATTTATAGTTTCAACAACAAACATCCTTTTCCCATTTTAAGAATTTTTGATGTTTCCAACAACCGTTTTAGAGGATCTTTGCCAACAACATATATCAAGGAATTTAAAGGAATGATGAATGTTGACTTTGTTTCGGCCAAACCAGATTACTTAGAAAACGGTTATTTTAATTATCAAGAATCAGTGATGGTCACATTGAAAGGTGTTGATTTGGAGTTGGTAAAGATCATAATTACATTCACATCCATTGATTTGTCAAGAAACATGTTTGATGGAGAGATTCCATATGTTATTGGCGAGCTGCATTCACTTAAGGGGCTTAATCTCTCCCACAATAAAATCACTGGTCCTATTCCTCAATCCATCGCAAACTTGACAAACCTAGAATCATTGGATTTATCATCAAACTTGCTTAAAGGTGCGATTCCTCTTCCACTAGCAGATCTCAACTTTCTTGAAGTTTTGAATCTTTCACAGAATCAACTTGTCGGAGAAATACCAAGAGGTAAGCAGTTTGATACATTTTCACAAGATTCTTTTGAGGGAAATTTAGGACTGTGTGGATTTCAATTGTCAAAAGCATGTAATCATGATAAAGGGAAATTGCCACAACCAACTTCATCAAGTAATGACAAATTTGGATTTAGTTGGAAACCAGTGGCTTTGGGATATGGATGTGGGATGGTGTTTGGAATATTCATGGGTCAAGTTGTTTTCTTAACTGGAAAACCTAAAGGGCTTGTCAGAATTTTTCAAGCTAGGCCCAAGAAACAAGCAAAAAAGACAAGGAAAAGAGCCTATCAGAATCAAAGAAGAGTGAATTAGGCACAAAATGTGGCTTCGTGTGATGTATTGTAATCTTCTTTTTTCCCCCATGTTTCCACTATGGTTATTATTTCATGTTTCTTAAATATCTTGTCAGTGATTGGAATGTAATGTACGGTATATTCTAATGCAAGTTATTGTCTTTCCCTTTTCTTTTTTTTTTTAAATGAAGTTCAAGTGCTTTGCCTTCATTTGTATGCTATGTACTATTTGATCATCATGTGAATAAAATTTTCCACATATTACCAACTTTTCTTTCTTTTTGGAACAGACATGTCATCAACTTATGTTATTTGAATTAGTTATCAACAATTCAACCTTTCTTGTTTAATTAATGATTTAAAGAAACTTTTAGTTTGTTCATTTCTTTAATTTAAAGTTCTATTAAAGGATTTTAGGCTTTTATAAATATGTGAAAATCACCTTCTACTTCGAGATTTTATGATCAATACATGATTATTTAGAATAATGTTGCAAGCAGGAATTTAAAATAAGCAAAATGATTTTATTTCAAATGTTGAACTCTTAACAACTTTTTCTTGTTTTTGCCAAACTCTTAAAATTAAAAATATGACAATGCAAAAGAGGAGCCTCAATTGCTTTCTTAATTAACAGTTAACATTCAACTGGGCTCGTCCTCTCATGAAAACCTTGGGCCTAAAAGCATTTTAGCCCATCAACAACATACATGATCCCTTTTTTCGTTAGTTCATAAACTCTTCTATTCATTTTTTCCCCTTATTTGGATTGAGAGAAAATTAAAGGGGAAAGAAAATTAGATAGAAAAATATGGAGAGAAATCAGTTTTTTTTTTCTCTATGGGAGAAAGGAACCCCTTGCTTGGATTAAAATAAAATTAGAGAGGAAAATATGAGGAGAAATGAATTTTTTTAAATAATAATGTAATCAAATTTTCAAAATCAATTCTAATTGAATTGATCCTCATCTTGATGAAATTCATTTAATTGATACATGTATTCACCAATTCGACATAGGCACAAGATTTTTCAGGATTAGATAGGAGAGAAAATATGGGAGGAAGGAAAAGTGGGAAAAAAAGAGAGGGTAAACTCCATAACTCATTTTCTCTCCCAATATGGAGAGACTTAGGAAGAAAAACAAGATTTTCCTGATTATCCCTTCTCTTTCTTCCTCTCACATTTATTTTCTTTTATTATATTTAAAAAATTATTCACTTTTTATTTTTTATCTCACAAGAATTTTTTTATTAAATAATTTGCTTTTAAAATATAATACTATAAATATACATATAAACCAAATGACTTGATTTGAAATGATTTGATGATGCTAATTAGTATAATATTCCTATTGCAATATTTAATTTGATTTAATTTTAAATATGATATATTTCGATAAGAGTATTTTAGTTATTTAGATATTTACTCTCTTTTTTTCTTATTATTTTTCCTCTCATATATCCAAGCAAGAGGATGATAACATGTTCTCTCTAGTTTTTCCTTCTCTCTATTCCTCCCCATTTTCTTTTCTCCCAACTCTTTTCCCATTCAAGCAGAATAGAAAAGTAGGGGAGAAAGTAAAATGAGCCACGCGTCTCATTTGCTCTTCAAATTTTCTCTTTATATATTAAGAGGTTTGGGAAGGAAAATAAGATTTTTGCAACTGTCCCTCCTCTCTTTTCCTCTCCAAATTTATTTTTTATTATATTCAAAAGATGATTCACTTTTTATTAAATAATTTGGTTTTACAATATGATAATATGAATATATATAACAAATAATTTGATTTTAAATTATTTGATGACGCTAATGTTAGTATAATATTCCTATTTTAATATTTAATTTGATTTAATTTTAAATATGATATATTTTGATGAGGATATTTTAGTTATTTAGATATTTGCTCTTTTTTTTTTTCCATTTTCTCTTGTCTATCCAAACAAGAGAAATGACAACATCTTCTTTTTAGTTTTTCCTCCTTCCTATTTTACCAATTTTGTGTTTCACTGTTTCATCTGACATCATTAAAATCCAATAAAAAATAAGGTTCAATGAAATATTGAAAATACAAAATAGGAAAGAGGACACAACAAAAAAACAAAAGGATAATAGGTGCTGGAATCCACCAATTTCTCCCAAAAAAATAATTTTCAAGTATGTATTTATATATATATAGAAGTTCATTCATACATTTTCCCCCTCATTTTCCTCCCAATTTTCAAGTCCTTCAAAAACTTCAACCAAGTCAATTCAAACAATCAAATGGTCATAATTAAAAAGAGGGTCTTAAACTAAACCGTTCAACGAGCCTCCATATAGGGGCGTCCCAAATTATGTGGTAATATATCTTTTAAAAATTCGTATATGCTTAGAATATAGGGTGTTAAATTGGAAAACCCCTCGGGTCAAAAAAAGCGGGAGACCCAAAAAAGTACAAGGTGTTGATTCAGCACAACTTGCTTGGACAACTAGGCGTTCCAAAAAAGTTGGGGTATGAGTCTTTCCTTCTTTCGTTCTTTTTTTTTTGGGATGCATGAGTCTTTTTTTTTTTTTTATAAGGCTTGTTTTATTTTTAATTTTTGTTCAGTTTGTGTGAGAGGATGCAAAGAATTGTAGAAAAAATAACAGCAAGATGTTATAAATAAAGAAGAAATTTAGAAAAGAATCATACAGAGGAAGAGATGATCAACAAAAAAGAATATTTCTCATTCCATTCAAGTGTGTTCAATTCATTATATATGGCCTCTATTTATATGCATAGTTTTATGCCTTTGATAGAATCTACAGATTACATAATAATATGAGATAATTGTGAGATATAGAGATAATAAGATATATTATAGATTATAGGAGATATAGGAGATAATGGGAGATATATGGGCATCAACAAAGATATTATTATATTCATAATACTTCTCCTTGGATGCCCAATATATATGAATGTGCCTCATTAAAAAACTTCAATGAGGAAAAACCCTATGGGACAAAAACCTAGCAAAAAAAAAAGAATACACCATTTATTGATACACTATGTAATGTTGCCTCATTAAAAACCTTGTTAGGAAAACCCAGTGGGACAAAATCATAAACAAAGAAAAAAGAGTACAATGTGTATCAACTCCCTCTTTTAGCAACAGTAGTTGACATCTTCGAGCTTGCAAAGTCTAATATAATGAACAACCCTTCCAAATATTATAATGAGATAACATCAAATATGAATTTCATAATCTTCTGAAAATCATGAGACGAATAGTCTTTTTATAGTTTACCCACACGTGGATCATACTATGATCTCTTGACATGAGGATAAAAAAGGAATACTCTATCTATATAGCCATTAAGATTAGTTTTGGGTACCTTCAGATAAAATAATATTACCTTCACAGTATCCTTAAAGTAACGAAGAATATTTTTAACTTCATTCCAACATCTTCATGTTGATAAAGAACTATATCATGCTAATCAGCAAATAATAGCTCAGATTCTGTATGGCTAGATAGATATATAAATGCTTCAGTGACACTAAGATATGGTACTTCTGGACCAAGTATTTATTTATTACCTTTTAGAGGTCTAAATCGATCTTTAGTCCATATCTAAAGATCTTACAACTACCTAAACATATAATGGAGGTGACTTATCCATATGTATTCTTTCAAAAGCTTTCATTTCAAATTTTTTCTTTAAGTAATTCGCAGCTTTTGAAAACTCATTAAGAGTTTTGATACTATCATCATAAATAGTACTGATAACAAACTCATTTTGAATCATTTCACAAACAGAAAAGTTAAAATATGTTTACATCATTCCTTTAATTGATATTAACCACATATGTCTCATATAAAGATTTACTTGAATAGTGTTCTTGAGAACATAATTGTGTGCTTCTAGAAATTAAAATCTTTTAAGGAGTTTCATACGTTATGATCCATATCTATTCATGTATTTGATCGTTTGAATTTATACAAGGATTTGAATCCTTCAAGGATTCATATAAAATTTCACTGTAAAGTGAGTCATTCGTTATAGTTATATATTTCTAAAATGCATGTGAAAAAAACTTCATTTATTACTAGACTGCCAGATTGATAAGGCATGTAATTTAATCCACCACAAAGCATTATTTCTCTTTACATTGTACAAATGCCTATTTATATAATACTAGCATTACACTTTAAGTACATAGGCTAGGGATACACAAATCCCTGTTATATTACGTCTTTTCTTTTGTGTTAGCCAACCATTTTTCTGTTTATATCTCATGATAGATTTATATATAAGATCCTCATTTGATCATGTGATATCATCAATAAAATTATTGTCGACAATTTTATTCCTTTATTGGTCCTAGTTTCTTTTATGACATAACATATCAAGATCTCTTTATTGCTTTTAGACACTTAAACCTCTTCAAGGGTCAAATAGTTATGTCTTAACCTCTTTTGCAATTCTTTCCTCCTTAGTATGATCATCATGACCATTTTCTCTTTTTTCTTTTCTTTTGGAACCGATCATAATCACATACTTTTAGTATCTCTTCAAGAATAGGAGCACTTTTAGCTGGAATATAAGAATTAAGAATTCTCATTTGGATCAGTAATTACGTCTAGCAGATATTAATAATATTTTATAAATGCAATACGTTATGAACTTCTAGTTTATACTACTATATTTGAGGATCCACATTTGATCGTAAAAATACATTCTATGTATTCTCTTTTCTAGCCACACATTTTCTCTTCTTCATATTGGGAACATACAGTGTAGATCTCCCAGATCTGTAAGTCTCCTTTAGAAACATTATTTTGTTTTATTTAGAGACAAACAAGAATAAGAAGATTCTTATCCAACAGTGATTCCAACTTATTTTTAATATCCATATATGTGCATTATTATGGTGGAATAATAGATATTGCACATTCTAAGATAGAAAATGTCTGGCTCCTGACCAAAAGCCAATTATAATGAGAGAATTCACAATAAATTGTTGGCTTGATGCATTTATGTGCAAAAAATATAAAATCAATCATCCCAATACTCAAATGGTAATTTTGTTCTCATAAACTCTGGTCTAGCTACTTATGGAGGCTTTTACTAAACATATAATCATCAATAACAAGAAGAACAATCACTAGCAATCTCAACGAGAGTCATATTCATTTCATAATTAGGAACTTATGTAGTCATTGTAATTATTTGAACATATTTACAAACTCTAGGTTGCAAATTGATCATAAACACCTGTGACCATTTTATAAATGCATCTTTCACTCATAGGGTATTAGTTTGGTCTACATGGCATCTAAATGGGCCTATATAAAGTTGATACATTATAAATCTGCGCGGATATGATTTTGAGCATAGCTAGTGATTTTCTTTTATTTAGTTCTTTTGAGAACAAACAATACGTAAAAATTCTTGAATCATATATCATTTTTAAAGAATCTTCTAGTTCTTTAATAAATGACAATGCATATTTTTTATGATATTTTACATTATTATGATTTGGGATGATCTGACTGGTCATGCCAAACTATAAATACATAAACTTCTGTTTTATTGTAAAATTATTCTCAATTATTAGTAAACTTCTTGTTACTATGTCATATTATTCATTTTTCACCTTAATATTTCATAAGGAATATGCTATCAATTATTAATTTTATCTTTAGGATAATAAATCATAATATAGCTCTTCTAGAGCGTTATTTTTCATCTTTTACCCAATGGTAAAAACTTGTGTACTTATAGAATATTGAGTGTTACTGACTCTTCTAGAGTTTTTTTCAAAAGAAATATGATATATAAAGAATTACATTAATATTAATAATAACAAATTCCATCCAACATAATTCACACTTGTATTTCAACAATCTCCCCCTCAATTGTCGCTACCAGAAAAAAGGCTTTTAATGATGGTTAATAGTGGTTTTTCATGGTGGTTTTGAAGGCAAAGTTGATAAAGTCGACGTTGAAAGGTAAACAAAACACGGCGGTTGAGAACTGTAGCGGGTTATGTAAAAAACCACTGTGGAAAACTAAAATTCCATAGCGGTTACATAAGAAATTGCCGTGAAAGTTATATTTCCATGGCAGTTATGTAAAAAACTGCCGTGGAAAATTATTCTAACAACGGTTTTATGAATAACCGTCGTTAAATTTTTTTTTAAAATTCTGATCGATTTTCATTTTTACCACTCTGCAGTTTACAGTTCCAAATAAATGTAGGCAGTGCAAAATACGCAGAACAAGACCATATGAACAAGAAATCAATTAGTTAGTTAATATATACAACAAGTATTGAAATTTCTTTTACACAAAGCAAAAATAGAGTAGAACTAAAAGGGAACCTAAGATCAAAGAACACGTATAGGAACCAAGAGAACCAGTAATCTTGAAAGAAAAGTAACTACTTCTGTCTATATAATAGAAATCCTAAACATGTATAAGAGGAAACCAAGAGAAAATATCTAACAATAAATTTTTTGGGGAATGACCTAACTATTTAAAAGTTTCAATATTTTGTACCAATGTTGTTGACAAAGTATCCCTCATCAAATTGATGTCATCCATGGGATATGGCGTAGTATTTTGAAATACCTGTTAATAAAAAATAACACAGTAAACTTAATCAACAATGTGAAATGAATTGAAGAATGTCATGCAACGTAACTTATCTTTACCTCGTCTAATTTCTCAGTCACTCCTGTCTCAATAATGTCATTCATGTAGCGGATGACATAATATCCATATTCAGTCCTTGTTGACAACGGTACTAACAAAATGAAATATAAAATTGAATATTAGACATTGTTGATTATAAACATTAACTTTAATTTATCTAAAAAGGTTTAAAAGTTAGTTCAAAACAACATACCTTTGGGAGAATCCATGTTGGTAGTTGTCTATTTTGTTTAATTGCCATAACATTGGAACCATGAAAAGCCTTATCAACAGTATAAAAAAATGATACGAGAGCATGTTTTTATAAACTTCATAAGTAATAAATATATAAACATAAACTAACGTGTCAATGACATCTTTGGTTTCTTTGGATGAACTTCCACAGAGTGAATCGAACCAGTAAATTTTGTTATCAAAAGGGGCACAAACAATTAAAGTCCAATGATAACTGCAAAAGACAAACCATGTTAATTATAATCCTACACATACAGCTTGTGTATCTCAAACACAATAATATACTTATCCTTCCACGTAATGTACAAATATATTAGCTTTCTGGTCTGATTCATTGTGGTCATCATATAGATTGACCTCGCTTCCACAGTATTAAGCTCTTTCTGCACCCTTTGAGGACACATAAAACCATATGTTCCTTCAAGTCCTCCGTTCTGACAGATTTGAGTAAAGTGTCTGTTGTTCAAATAAGAAACATTAGGACATACATAAAGTATAACATGAAATAAGAAAATGATATTGTAACTTACAAAATAGTGAGCTGCATGAAGACTATATCAAGCTCCTCAAAGTTGAGGAACTGAACGAGGCCTCTCTTGTCAACGATGAAGTCGTATGTTATATCTGAACCCACAATCCCCAGCGGCATCTTGAAAGTAATAGGCTTATCCATGTTTGGCACTACGGAATGAAGAACCTCCAAACTGGAATACATAAGCACAACATCACCAGGAAGAGGTAGGAGTACAGGATCTGATGATGCACTCGTTGTGGCCTTCTTCGTTGTCGCCTTCTTCACCATTGGCTTTGCAATAGGTCTCTTTGGCCACAAAATGAAATGTCCTTTAGCTTGGGCCAAGAGTCGAACCTCATCAATAGGATTGGGCACTGGTGTACTGCCCTGACCACGAACAATCCTCTCCACTGTCACCCTTGCTTGATCGCTCGGAATTTTGTTGTCGTGAATCGTTGTGCCCATGAATGCTCGACCACTAGTGACATGAATTGAATTTTCATAATCCACATAGAGAGTACACGGCATCCCATTGTCTTCGACAGGGTTAGGGCTAGGGTCAGGGTCAGACACTGTCAGTTGCTATGTCTGATTATTACTGCCCTTCCCGCTTTTTATCACAGGTGAACCCTGAAACATAATATGAATTAGTTAAGGCACATTAAATAAGTTTAAATGGATCAAATGAACCTTTAGAAGATTTGAAAAGATGTGTGATTATTACCTGGGAAGGTTCAGATACTCGGGCATCTGGAATCCGCTCGTGCCCATCATCATCAGAGTCTGTTGAAACTTGGCATCGAATTCGTCACGTATCTTTTGCATCTCTGCCATGTGTTGTTGACTGAGTTCAGCTCGAACTCTCTCTGTTTCTTCCTGTAATCGTTGGTCGAGCTCCTCTTTAGATACCATGTTAGCGGAGGATGATCTAGTGCTTCTTCGTGAAGCAGAGCCAAAAATTCTTTAATACCAATCCCTTTAGGGGTCCCTCTGACTCTGCCGGGATGGTCAGCCTTTCCAATGGCAGTGGCCAAGATATCCATCCGTCCTTGAGGGACGAATGTACCTTGGGATAATTGCTCCTCAAGTGTATCCTGTAACATTAAAGCAACAAATTCAATTTAAGATAATTGAAAAAAGCAATTAATGAAGCATAATTCTTAAATATTACTTACAATCCTCTCAGCAACAGCAGCAGACTGTGGAGTAATGTATTGACCCTTTTTAATCCTCGCCGCCTTCCATTTTTCTTGGCGAGAAGGATGCTCAATGGGTGGAATGTAGCCAGTAGGATCTGAAGCAGCAGCCATCTGTGTATTCTTCATTTGTTCCTCCATCATACTTCTTTCCAACCCACCATACCCTGCACGAGACATGGTATGTGGGTACACATTCTGCTCAGATATTTGTTTGTTCTTTTGACTCAATGCCTATGACAATGAAACAAATTCGACAAAGTTAGTTTAGTTAAATAAAATATGACCTGATTAAAAACTAAGTTTGAAGAAACCAAACCTGAAATGCAGGGTCTTCACGTTGCTTCACAAAACTCTCCCATGCCTCGTCACTAATAAACGAATATCGTTCCTTAGGATGCTCACCCTTTCTTTTTCCACGAATATAATGTTTTGTAAGCGTGGCTTTAAAATCCCTCCACCGTTATCAAGTTGCTTAAACAGACGGTCTCTCATTTGCTCAGTGGCGAGAATATCAAATGTCAGCTGCAATACAATAATAGCATAGAGTTATAAAGTAAATAAGCAATTATAATTGAAACAAGTAGAGAAAACAATTCATAATGTACCAATATATCCTCCCAAATGTTTTGCTTCAAATCTTTGTCCACCTTCTTCTAGCTAGGAATGTCAATCCCAATCTTACTGCGTGCGACATAACCCACATAACTAGTAAATTGAGCCCCAGTCTTTCCTATAGGCTTCAAATCATCATCAAACTCCACTGTAATCCTCATAGGCTGTGTGGTCTCATCACGTAAAGCCAAATGCCTCATACGGGTTGGCCCTCTACCCTTTCTCTGGCTAGTAAAAGAGCTGTCGTCGCCAGAACCCTGTTGACCGGATCCGTCCATTTCCTGTTTAAAGAACAACGAATTAATAAATGTAAGAATAAGAAATATCAAGTTAATAAAATATTAAGTATATTTAACAAAAAAATCAAATAATTCATTTAAGCCTTACAACGATTATCCTCCCAAATTCCTTCACAATGATCATCTCTAACAGCATAGTCATCATCTACCAAATCTAATTCAACTGTTTTAGGTCGAGTAGCTGTGAAAGGCGGGGTTTCATCAAGATTAAACTCTAAGTCACCATCATCTCCACCAACTCCTTGCCTTTTACCTTGAAGCACGATAGACAATTTCTTTTTTGCTAGATCGGGAACAAAAAACACTTGTTTTGCTTGACTTGCCAAAATAAATGGCTCGTCTCCATATCCAAACCTCTCAAGATCGACCAAAACAAATCCAAATTCTTCATCCACTTGCACAGCATTACTATTAACCCACTTACATTTGAAGATGGAAACTTTAAACTTGGTATAACTAACCTCCCATATCTCTTCTATTATTCCATAATAGGACATTGCCACCAACATTGGGTTTCTGTCTTTAGAACTAGCAAAATGCATAGCTTCTGCTACTACCATCCCACCCTATTTTACATGGTACTCTTATCATCTTGGGTTTTTGTGTAAAAAGAATAACCATTTATGTCATATCCGCCCCAACACAAAACCTCAAAAGAAGGCCCTGCACTAGCCTCTGTATTGTCTCAGAAGGATTGCCATCTTTTAACACTTCTTGCTTGAACCACTCTGCAAATGACTTATTATGTTCATTAGCTAGTTGCATATCGTTCTTTTTGGATTCAAGTTCTTCAGCATATTCTTGTGAGCATTCAAGTAAGGCAAAACTTCATCCGTGTTGTTTAAAATGTATAGATGTGCCTGCATTACAACTTCTCTTGACATAGACCTCACTATGACACCCTGTGTTCCCTTGCTTCTTCTCCCTGATCATGTCGAGATTGAGGAAGACCAACTGCCTTTACCCTATCAAGATATGCGTTACAAAACTCAACTGCCTCCTCAGCTACATATCTCTCAACAATTGATGCCTCAGGCCGATAAGGATTCTTAGAGTACCTTTTTAGGATTTTCATGTATCTCTCAAAAGGGTACATCCATCTTAAACACACAGGGCCACAAAGTCTTATCTCTCGCACAAGATGAGCTATCAAGTGGACCATAATATCAAAAAATGATGGAGGAAAATGCATTTCCAATTGGGAGAGGATCACATAACCTTCATTTTCTAATTCATCCAACTCAGCAGGATCAATGACTTTGCTGCAAATGGCACTAAAAAATACAAAGTCTTGTAATAGTATTTCTCACATCGGTTTTCATAATGCCTCGAATAGCAAGTGGAAGTAATTGTTGCATCAACACATGACAATCATGAGACTTCATTCCCGTTATCTTCAAATCTTGCATTGAAACAAGTTTGCTTAAATTAGAAGAATAACCTTGTGGCACCTTAATACTATTGACAAAACCACAGAAACTTTTCTCTTCTTTTGATAATGTGCGCAGCTGGATGTAAATAAGCCCTCTTACCATCTCTTTCTTGTGGGTGGAGGACATTTCTTATTCCAATTTCGACTAAGTCTCGTCTTGCATTGATTCCATCCTTAGTCTTTCCACTTATATGCAAAAGTGTACCAACAAGGCTCTCACACACATTCTTCTCCACATGCATCACATCTAGACTATGCCTCACATCAAGACTTTGCCAATATGGAAGATAAAAAAGATAGATCTTTTTTTCATATATTCCTCTCACCAGCAGTCTTCTTCTTCTTTTTACCAAAGACCACATTAATTCCCTCCACCGCTGATAAACTTCTTCTCCAGTTAATGGTCTTGGAGCCATTTCATATTCTTGTGAGCCATTAAATGCCTTTTTCAATCTACGGTAAGGGTGATACCGACTAAGAAACCTTCTGACCAAGGTATACCGTCTTCCTGCCATGTTTAAGTTGCATATAGTGGGTGCCTTCTTCGCATATTGGGCATGGCTTTATGTCCATAACATCCTGTATCATACAAATTCTCATATATCAAACCTTCCTCCCATAATTTCTTCAGATCCTCAATCAAAGGTGCCAAATACACATCGATATCGTTTCCGGTGTTTTGGCCTCGAGATCATCAAAGATAGCATGATATACTTTCTTTTCATACATAACCAAGGAGGCAAGTTGTAAATTACGAGGAGCACTGGCCAAGCACTGTGTGTGCTACTAAGATTACCATATGGGTTAATTCCGTCCGTACAAAGCCCTAGCCAAAGGTTTCTTGGCTCGCCACCAAATTGAGGAAATTTTTGATCTATTGTTTTCATTGAGGAGAATCTGCTGGGTGACAAAGCTTTCCATCACATATTTTCTCATCGAAATGCCATCTCAAGTTCTTTGCATCTGTGGCATTAGCAAATAGACGCTTAAATCGTGGTATTATTGGAAGATACCACAGAACCTTCAAAGGAGAACCTTTGGTCATCTCATTATAATCACCATCATCTTTCTTCATTTTGTATCTTGAAGTCCCACATTTAGGGCACTTATTCAACCCTTCATAATCATTTCTGAATAATATGCAGTGATTAGGACACGCATGTATCTTCTCATATTCCAAACCCATCGGACACAAAATCTTCTTTGTCTCATACATTCGTTTCGGAAGTGAATTTCCTTTTGGAAGAATATCACTCAGCAATTCAAGCAATTCCGTAAAACTATCATCAGTCCAACTATTTCTTGCCTTCAAGTTCATCAGTTTTAACACGGTTGTCAACCTTGTGTAATCATCTTTACACCCTGGGTATAAAGGTGTCTATGCATCACTACACAAAGTTTCAAAGGTGGGAGAGAACTGTGTAGAGGATTCAGACCTTATATCACGAAACATATCCGAAATTCTATCACCAAAGTCTTCATTCACAACCTTCTCCTTTGCAGACAGTGTAGTCTTTCTAATTTTTCCATGCCATATCCAATTTGTATACCTCAAATTTATCCTATCACAGATAAAATGCTCTTTTATCTCAGAAATACTCCATCGACTATTATTTAAACATTTGACACAAGGACAATAGTACAATCCATCTCTTTTACTAAGGGCATTTCTCTGAGCAAACTCAAGAAACCTTTCAATCCCATCCTTATATTCCTTGCTAATTCTCTTAGCTTTCATCCAACTACGATCCATTGTTCTATAGAGTCAATGAATATAGTTGTCAAGCTCAATTCTAATTCTTTAATTCAAATATTGAAATAATAAAATTATTAAATGTTAGTCAATAAATTAAAATTGACTAACACTTAATTACACATTAATGGGATTGTCGCTTTTTAAAAATAAAAATTTGACAAAATTTTCTCTTAACAACTATGTACAAACTAAACACCAAATTAGAAAAAAAAAACTCAAAATTGTAATCAAAATTAAAATTTTCTCAACCCCTATTTATCTTATTAAAATATTAAAATAAAAAAATAAAATATATAATTATTTTTAAAAATTATATTAAGTAATTTCTTAACAATTAGTATATATAATGAATCAGCAAAATGTTAATAAAATAAAAAATCAAACAAACATATATAAGTTTTGTAAAATAGTTGAACAAAAATTATTTTAATCAATAAAAAAAACTATTCTTCATAACATATTTCAACATGATAAATTTGAAGAAATATGACAAATAAAACAAAA
Organism: Neltuma alba; assembly: GCF_004799145.2. Classification (NCBI taxonomy): domain Eukaryota; kingdom Viridiplantae; phylum Streptophyta; class Magnoliopsida; order Fabales; family Fabaceae; genus Neltuma; species Neltuma alba. The sequence goes on along the minus strand of NW_021634936.1, from coordinate 2,604 downwards.
ATAAAAATTTAATTTCAAACCAATTCAATTAACAATGATTATTAAAGCTAAAACTTCTGAATTCAAAACGAGAATACAAATGATATCCATTTGCAGTGAAATTTTAAACAACACTTTACCATCAATGAAAGTTCATAACGAAAAAAAAATCACAAAATACCAAACAGATTATTTATTACTAAATTCTCAAATTTATTACAAAAAAACTACCAAAAATTCGAAATAAATATCAAAAAATTATAAAAAAATAAAAAACATCAAAGCTAATCAACTTCCAATAATTAAACATGTGTAATACGACGTATAGGAAGGAATTGAGGTTTTCTCACACAAATGCCCACCAATCAATGGTTCAAGCACATAAAAAAAGCAAAATTAACAATACAAGCCAACCATAATATGAAACTAACAAACCCATTTGAAATACAACAGATTTTTATGGTCAAAACATTCAAGAAACCAAGAAAAATTGAAAAGAATGAAAGAACAGGATACTCACAGAGTAGAGATGATTCAAATGCAAAAAGAAGGGCGTTCAAACGGCGGCAGACGGCAGCAAGACACCACAAGCAAAATGGAGGAGTTTAAACGGCGGGGTAGTGGGAGGAATGACCGGTAATGGAAGTTTTTTGGTGGTGGGACAGAGGGGGACCACAGCACAACTGAAATGAAAGTGAAAATGAGGAGATGTCGAACGCACCGTGTAGGTTAAATTAACACTTTCTACAGCGGTTATTATGAAAACCGCCATGGAAAATCTGGAACTTAACTCACTTATTTATAAAAATGCCACCGTCTTTTTCTCCATATCGTTTTTCTGATTAACCACCGTTATTTGGCGAAGTTAAAAGTTTTTTCTAGTAGTGTGTGAGTCATATAAATATATTTTTCTTATTTCTATATTTCAAATAGAGTGAATAGCATATAGTAAACTAATAATATATCTTTAACTTGAAAATTTAAATGCTTCCTAATTCAGATATAATAATAGATTTCAATCCAATAGCGCTATCACTTTAAGACCTTTTGATAAACAAATATTCTAATATATATGTTTGTAGGTTATAATTTTCATTATCAATTACCTGTTCTTTAGAAACTATATCAATCTTTTGTTATTAGTTATTCTAGAACTATATCAATTTTTTGATTATATATAGTTCTTTAGAAAATGCTATATATAGTTGTTCAAGAATAACATATAGTGCTTTTTTCACTATATGATATACTTTACTTCTTGTTATGCCTTTTCAAAGTATGAAGTATATTTTTTTTTTCAAAATATAAAATTTTCTGGATATTTTGTTATTCAAAAACTTCACTTCTTTGTATATATTATGTAATGTTTCAAAACTTATTCATAAATTTATAAATCCAACAAAAATTTGAAAAGATCTATAAGGACTAAAATCAAATTATATAATTATGAAGATTTAAATCTTAAGCTTTTAGGGTTATTTATAAGTCACTAGTCTTCAAGGCTCTATATAGTAAATATATATTTTAAAAATCATTTGTGTCCCTTAATATTTGAACCATAAGCCTTCAGGGCTTTAAAAACATCATAAATTATTATTTTCATGTTATTTAATAACATGAGTGTAATGACTGCTGGCCATTTAGTAATAGAAAATTATAATATTAATAAATATCAAATTGAATGTCAAGAATATATGAGAATAAGATAAGAATAAAACTTAAATTTTAAATTAATTAAATGTAACATGAAATAAAGAGAAAAGGTAAACTCTTTTACTAACACATCGTTCACTATATAGTCATTATTTTTCTAGGCTACATTATTTATAATTCTAATTGTCATAATTTTTCTTTTATAAACAATTCATATAATGATCCCTCTCATAATCAAAACTATATGGCTTCAAGCTGTTTAATTAAAAAAATAAAGATACATGGCATGTAGTTATTTAATTTTAAAATAAAAAAAATTAAAGATACATGGTTTCTGATCATAAGATAAAAATTTGATGTTATGTGGCTTTTAACCAATTAATAAAATAACAAAAAAATTAAATATTTATGACTTTTGGCTATAAGATAGAACATCAAAATTATATGGATGCGAGCCATTTAAAAAGATATAAAAAATTTATATACATATATGGCTTCTAGCCATAAAATAAGAAATTCAACATGATATATATAAATAAAGATAAATAAAATATATATATGACTTTCGGCCATAAAATAGAAAATACAAATTATATGATTTCTAGCCTTTTAATGAGATAAAAAAATACAAATTATATGATGTTTTTCAATATTCTTTCCGTAGTTGTAAATGTAAGAGTTAACTCTTAAATGGATATCTCAATATCTTTTGTCTCTAAAATTTATAAATTTTTTAAAGTTATTGATTGCATATCAAAGAGAATTTTTATTCCTGAGATAATGACTGAGGGGATATTTTTGAAAAATTAAAACATATTTATTATAAATAATTAACTTAATAAACTTATTGATATATATATATATATCTAATCAGTTATTTAACTTTGCCATTTAGGACCAAAAGAAATACTCCACTAGTTCTTAATATAAGACTTATATAACTAATTTGATTAAATTAAGAAAGTTGGGTAA
>NW_021634935.1:0-56209 GCF_004799145.2 Neltuma alba | reverse complement strand
TTATCGGGTTTAATAGCCTCTTTTGGGTTGTTTTTGAGGATAGATTAGTAATTAATCTTGATCTTGGTGTTTGGGTTGATTTGAGGTTTGTTGGAGGAATAGGTGAACGTACCCCCTCAGGGTATGTTCGCGGGCGCACCGGGAGTTTCAGAGGGGAGTGTCTTCTCGGGAAGGTTTGGCCGCGGCGAAGTCTAGGGACGCCGCGGCGAAGTTGTTCAGGTGAGCGAGGCTTCCTTTTCGGGAAGGTTTCGCCGCGGCGAAGGTAAGGGCATGCCGCGGCGAAATTTTTCTGGGCGAGCGAGAGTTTCCTCTCGGGAAGCTTTCGCCGCGGCGAAGTCGGGTTTTCAGGTGAGTAATCCCTCTCGGGATTAGTTCGCCGCGGCGAAGATTGGGGTTCGCCGCGGCGAAAGGTCGCGATTCTATATAGTCGCTGGAGGGTTCAGTTGTGCGAAAATTAGAAAATCTGAAGGAGGAGAGAGGAGCTCTACTAGGGTTTCAGTTTTGAGGCTTGGGAAAGACATTTCTAAGGATCCATTACCTCAAGTAAGTGATTTTAACCTCTAATCTTCTTTCTTTCTTGAAATTCCTTGGAAATTTATGAGGATTTTTGGTGGAACCCTAGGATTTTCTAGGTTGTGATGGAACTGAGGTTTTTGACCGATTGTTTTGAGTTTAATTGATTGCATTGGGTTAGTTTAAGTATTTAATCGGTGTAGTTTCCTTGGATTTAAAGAATCTTGAGTTTTTGGAGTTAGGGTTTATGGAATTGGATGATTTGGGATTGAGGATGATAATGTAGAGATTGATTTTGAGTTTTGTGAATTGGGTTATGTTAAGGAGGGTTAAATTAGATGTTTAATCGGTTTAGATTTGTTGTTAGAACCTTAATTGCTCAAATGAGATGTTGGAGGTTGAATTCCTATAGTGGGTCCTTGAGGTTTGAACTCTAATTGATGCTTGGAAGGAGACTTGATGTTTTAATAGACTTTGAGGACTTTGAAGTGTTGTTTTGATAGTTATACCCTTTGAGTTGGGTAGAGTTTTGATGGGAGATAGGAATTTTGTGTCCCCAAGTGTTGTTTTGGCCACATCATTAGTTTGAAAGCTAATATATGATGGTTGTGTGCTTGTGTGCTTGTGTAAACCGGTTGTGAGTCTTGGTGGTGCACGGGGCCACATCGTTGGTTTGTTATTCCTTGCTCAGGCGAGAGGTAACCACTTTCCAATCCTTAGTACTTGCTTATGTGGTATTGTGAGTAGATTTATGCTTTGTGCTCTAAGTAGTAATTATGTTCGAACCGTATGTTGTGTATAAAAAGGAAAACCGTCTTGTGGGGGTTTCGACTAATGATGAATGAATTTTGGTATTGTGAAAGATATGCCACTGAATGAGGTTAATTGTGAAATGATTATTACTCTTTGATTATGATTTGAGCATGATGCATTAATTGAGAATTGGTGAGAGTGTTGTCTGTTACTACCACGTGGTAAGGCCTCCATTAATGCATGATGGTTGGCTTAGTACGTCCCCCATAGTGAGGGATAGGCCTTTTGGCTCCCTACGTCCCCCAGAGTGAGGGATAGGCCTTTTATGGCTCCTTACGTCCCCCATAGTGAGGGATAGGCCGGCTCCGGCTCCTGAAAATCCCCCAAAGTGAGGGATTTGGTTGATGGGATTGCATCATTGCACTTGCATGAATTGTTGTGGCTATCGTTTTATATTATTTGTGAACTGCCCCACTTGACACCTCACGAGCACCTATTTAGTAGTACCTAGTATTGGAAAGGTTGGTTACTGGGACTTTGTCTCACCCCGTGGTTTACAATGTTTTCAGGTGAAGTTTCTAGGCGTGCGCCTTCAGGAAGAGACGCAGAGGCTTAAGCTTGGTAGCTTCAGGCCTCTAGCCTTTGTTTATGTATGAATATGTTGTATATTGCCACAGTTAGGGTCTTTTGTGATATTTGATTGTTGATCTATTGTAAATTGGAGGATACGTTATCTCCTTGTTTTAGTTGGCCGGAGGCCTTTTCTATTGATGGTAGAACTTCGATTTATGTTGGAAACGATTTATATGGGCTGTTGTGGATGTGTCTTGTTACCCGGGCCGGAGGCTCGGAGGCCCAGTGGATATGAATGGATTATTTTAGTTGCATGCAACGTCTTACGGGTTGACCCAAGTTTGAAAGTCAATTTCTAAAAATATGAATTTTCCTTCTACTATGGTAGCTCGTTTTAACAGCTTTCCTTTTCTACCATAGTAGCGGTCTTATGACGAGTTATGATGTTTTGAGGTTAAGGGTTTTACAGCATACACATATACGTATATAGGATTGGAAACTATATTTTTGGCACTTATCTTTAATTTTTTTAGTACTAAAAAAATATTAAAAATGTGCTGAAAAGATGAAGATTGAGTATTGGAGTAGTGAGTCAGTGCTCTTAACTGTGGTTAGTTGCCCTTTCAGCTTTACTTTTACGTGCAACACATGCATTTTAAACGTTTCTAAAAGCCAAATGATAATTGACTTATATTAAGTAGTGATGTGATTTGTTAATATATTGAATTCAATGTGTTGTAATATATATATATATATATTATCCCCGGTCCTAATTATAAAACCTTATGGGAAAATCCCTTAAAAAGACCCTTTAATAACTCAAATTCTTATTTGAGTCGTTAAATTTATCAAATTCCTAATCAGGTCATATAACCCAAAGAGGAATTTTAAAATCTTATGAAATGACTTTAATACTCCTTTTATTAGAAATCTAGAGAGATGAGAATTTGTATCATTCTCGTGTTGCCTAAGAACTTTGAATGAGAGAAACTTGGCATATAGCATTGCAAGTCGAAAAATTGATCAAGTAAGTAGTGGCGAATTAGTTTTTATATTAAATTTTCCTCCCTTATTGCAAGTGTGTTATAAAAATAGAATGTTGTTAATTTAGAATAGAAATGTATTAACTATGAAATAGAACGTGTTAATTTTCAAGTTTGTATTGTGACCAAGTTTTATTCAAAGACTCATTACAAGTGTGTTATGCAGATATAAAATTGTTAATTTAGAACTAAAACTTGTTAACTACGTAATTTGACGTGTTAATTTTCAAGATTGTATAGTGATCAAGTTTTACTGCAAGTGTGTTATGGGGACAAAAAATTGTTAATTTAGAATTGAAACGAGTTAATTGTACATTATAACATGTTAACTTTTAAAGTTATATTATGATCAAGTTTTTTCTAAAAACTTATTGCAAGTGTTTTATGCAGATAAAAAGTTGTTAATTTAAAATCGAAAAGTATCAATGGTGAAAGAGAACATGTTAATTTTGAAGATTATATTGTGATTGAATTTTATTCAAATATTTATTGTTAGTGTATTATGAAGATATAAAGCTTTAATTATTTAGAACTGAAATTTGTTAATTGCATAATTGAACTTCTTAATTTTTCAAGCTGTATTGCAATAAATAAAATTTTATTAAAGACTTCATGTAAATGTATTATAAAGATAGAAAGTTGTTAGTTTAGAATTAAAATGTGTTAATTGTAAAATGAAATATGCTAATTTAGAATTTTCTTTTAGTATCTAATGAAAGGGGCATTAAAGTTATTTCATAAAGTTTTAAAATCTCTCTTTAGGTCATATGACCTGATTAGGGATTTGACAAATTCAATGACTTAAATAAGAATTAAGGTTATTTAACTGTCTTTTTAAGAGATTTTCCCAAACCTTATTATATAATCTACAAACAGGATCTTTTAATTAAGACCGAAGGTATTATCCAATATTTTAAACACATTAATTAAGATGAAAATGATATGGAGAAGCATTCATGTCTAAACAACTATATGGAAAATTGGAGAAAAGTTGCCATTTGCTTCATTTTTTAAGTTAGAACGACCCAATACATGTCTGAAAAATTTGATTTCTTTGTCCTCTACCATGACATTTAAATTGTCTGTTTTATATACTTAATAAGTTCTAGTTTTGAGTCCCTATATTTTGTGAGTTTTAGTTTTGATCCATATATACTTTGATGTATACAAAGTTGCCGTCAATGAACTCAGATTCAGATATTTTACAAGACTAACATTTTGAATGACATAAAATAAAGGGGAAAAAATAATGAAATGATAGAAATTAAAACCAAAACTCTTAAAAATATAGTGGTCCACAAGTAGGCCCAACCCTTCTTTTCAAACTTCACATCCGCTTAAATGAGTTTTCTGTTTTCGGTTAAGATAATGCAACATTTAAGTCTCCGTTACTCAAATGCCAGATATATAAACTGCATCTGACCAAATTTCTACAATTGTACTACATTTTTCTTCAAATAATTATTTTCCTGTTGATAAAAAATATTCAAGTTTGAAGGAAAAATTCAGGTTTCTAAATATTCCAGCTGCTATTTTATGCCTCTAGCCCCTCCACCAAGAGTCAGTTTTATACACGACAATATGCAAGGCTCAATATTTCCACCAACAATTCTAACAGTTGATATGACTCAGGAGGAATTACAAAATTCCAACAATTGCAACTTTAGCACATTCACAGCAACATGGTAGTAATAGAGGCTAACTGAAATTTTGAACCCCTTTGGTTTGCAGTTTACAAGCCATACTAAGCTGCCGCTCGTATCAATGATCATCTTCCAAGGAAAAATATCTCCATTGATGATTTGACATAGTTGCTTATAGATACAGATATATTTTTACAAGAAACAACGTGATTCAACATCACTGGGCCAAGTAATTCTTCGAAGCCCCCCAAAATGAAGAACCAGAAGCCCAGAATGCATTTTTATCCGAAGAACAATTCATCTTCAGCCTAATCAAATTCTGTGTGGGAGCTCAGCATCTTTCAAAAATCTTGTACAGCTTCTCCAAAGAAGCAACCTGGAAAAGGAACGACAATTAAAAAGGATTAAAAATTAAAAGAGATACATATAACCTTGAATAATCCCGAATCTATCCCAAACTTCATTGAGTAGCAACTTATTATTAGCTGTCAGTTAAAAACTAACAAGGCTAGATATACAGCAAATTCCAGAAATGCAAGTTTGAGAGAACCCCTATAGTCACATAAAGAATTATTCCATCCCAACTGCTTAAGCTGGCAGGTGAAGATCCAAGATTAATTTATGACATTTCTAACATGGACATTAACGAGCCTTTTTTTTTTTTTTTTGGTTTAGACCGATGAGTTTAAGTACAGGCCTACTACACTTGGTGCAAGAGCTTAATTTGATTAGGAAACAAAGGTGCAAGTCCTAATCACTTGGGTTCTTCATCATAGAATTCTGACATTGATTATAAAGATATTTACATACGTAGAATTGAACACTTAAAAATCAAATTACCAAGATTCCGTCCAACGTCTAAGATATAAATAATTAGGAAAATGAATAAAAAATGACAAATACCTGTAATTGCTAAGTTTCGGATGAAAAGTATTTATTTAATAAATAGTCAGTAGCTGCTAATTTTAGCAGATATAAAAGACTAGCCAGTTCGATTTGGCCCCCTCTTCCATAATTCGTTCAAGATAATAATGCAAACACTTCTATAACGTTTCATTTGGCATTTCCTTTCCTTCCTTATTTTACAAGGTCTATTATGCCTTTGTAATCATTGAAAATTTTTTTATCTCTCTTTAATAATTCGTTTTAAGAAATTGGGCGGATATTGATAACTTTTTTTCCTTACAATTTTTCTGGAAAAGAAAATCATTTCATTTAACAAACTGATTGGTATTTAGTGCATGTAATCTTTAGTAACTTCTTTCAGTAAAATATATGGAATGACCAAAATACATAAGCAGATAAGAAGTAAGGATTTCATCATATGTAACCATCAGACAGATGAGATTTGAATGAAGAATTACGAATTCATACAGTGATATCATCACATAAAAAAATGTTAAAAGGTTCACATTACGAATATATATTTACCTGAACAAATGTTCCATTAGTAGCCATAGAAGCGGGAGGTTTGAAGAAGAGTCTCATAGATGGAAACAGCACATGTTGTATTGACCATTCACGCTGAGACCAGGCAAGCTCTGCCTCAGATAGCAGTTCATGATCAACATCATTCTCCGATATCTCATCATTCCCTGAACATGAAACTCACCGGGGCTAGACGTCACTAAAATCTTCCACGACCCCCCCCATCCCAAAAAAAAAAAGAGATAAAATAGGAAGTCACTATAATCTAGCACAGTATCTCATCCGAACTATGAAAAAAGAAATTACACTTCATATTATCTAATTATGTCATGAGTGCCCCACTTAGTAACCGGTTCTTCAATTTAAGAAACCAAACCATCTATACTTTTATTTGGCTCTATCACAGCCCATGGTGCATTCACTTTTCGAGTCCCCCTACTTCTGCATTGCATATTAGCATAATAAATTCAAAAGGTCTCTAAGAACCAAAACAAGACCAAAGAAGACAAAAAATTATGATCCAGGTGAATTATTGAGATGTCCAAATTGCACAACCCTTCCCTTTATTAGAAAAAGATACACAAATTTCCATTGAAGCAAAAACATAAGCAACATGCATTTAAAGTTATTTTTTTTTTTTTTTTTAGATAGAAAGAACTTGAAGAAAATGTATTTCTTAAACTTCTCCTTCATTGTTATTTATTTTGCGTTTAAACTCGTAAAATTAATTTGAGTTAATATAATCTTTGATCCTTTAACTTTGCACGAATTTTCTTTTTAGTCTCTTGAGTTTGAAACCATGGGTCTTTATCCCTCATGGGACAAAATGATTCTAATTTTTATTAAATTATAGGGACCAATGTTATAAAAGGAAAGAAATTTAAGGAACCAAAACTTCAGGTTTGAAACTTGAAAAACGAAAACAAAAATGATGACAAATTTGAGGGATAAAAAATTGTATTAACCCAATTAATTTATTTCGAAATTTAAGAGTAACAATTTGATACAGGTCAAATCATATTTGAATACTAATCTATGCTGTCAGTTATAGATATGAAGCTATTTTGGTCCACAATAGGTGTAACTGCAGCTTATCCTTTGTTGTAGGAGGTGTGGATGCAGCAAATCTTTTCATGGCGAGAGACCCAATTTGAGATATTTAATTTGTAGCAAATCTCTTCACGGATCCTGGTTGTATGGGAAAGTGCTGGCCTAGTGATGTATTAGTGCTGCGAAGGGGTATGGTTTGGGTTGGGAGAAGTCTAGGTAACGTTTTGGGTTTTAGAAGCCTTTCTTCTGAGGGTTGGAGTGTCATTTGATGCTTTCTGTAAACTGAGTAGGTGAGGAGAGTTCTGACCTTTCAGATGCCAGTGCAGTGCGTCTGTTCTGTTAGTGTTCCTTGTTTTTCTATGACTGTCTTTTCTGTTGACTTTGCACTGGGGGAACAAGGTTTTGGCTAGAAACAATGAGAAAATTTTGTACGACTAGTTTGATATCTTCGTCATTTAAATATCAAAACCTAAGGATTTCCTCTTCATTTACTGATTCTGCCCAACTGCATCCTGTTCTGTTTATCGCATGTTTCAACAGGTTCTATCAGTATACCTTGATCTTAAGCCTTGCAATTTGGAGATTTTAGCCAAGAACTAGAATGAGAAATTATCACCAAGAGTTATGGTTCTGATAGAACCCTCTATTATAACAAGTTGATAATAAGACTAAAACCAGAAATAGACAACGAGAGTGGGAATAAAGTTGAGGTTGATAATACTATTACTTCATAACTAAATTAGATTACAGGGGAAACAATGATTTAAGCTAAACCCATATCCCTCATACAACCTGATACTTCCTAAAGATTAAACTCCCCTCACCTCTTGGCAGAAAGGATGATCTTATAACCCAAAAAAAGTAGCCATCACCCCTACTAACACCACCCAAACCTCGGGCTACACCTACCCTAACATGTCTATCACCATTTTAGCCTTATGGTTATAGACATGGGGATAAATCTCTAGACCACAGGTTTTAGTCCTATATAAATCACTTCCCTTCCTATGTTGTCTACCATGGTCTTAGGAAAAGATGTCCAAATCTTTTGGGAATCACCACCCCGATCAGGTTCCCAGAATATAGTGGGAAGGTTTGTGAAGGTAGCCTATAAGCGGAAACTGCCTAGCAGCACGCATTCATAAGGCGTCCCATGTTTAACAACTTAAAAATTCTGTATCTCCTGTCTCAACTCTCAACACAATCCACTCCTGTTTCCTGTCCCGAGGAAATGAAGCGGCAGGGGCAGCCTTAAGCAATGCAAAAGTGAACCATGACCTAGGGACAAGAAGTTCTTATCAAGTGGCTTGGTCTGCCTCAATGTCACAGTATGTTGAAGGATTAGGAAGTAATTAAAATGCATTACCGACTTTTAGCATGAGGACAAGCAGAGACTCCATGGGGTAAGAAATAATGAACCCAGCATCATAAAGGTATATATGAGAAGCATAAGGAAAGATACTGAATTGGGTAACGTGTATGCGTGAAAACAAAAGGGCTGTCCATAATGAGAATTAACGGTGAGGTGGCTAAAACACAAAGGATTATAAGGGGAAACAAGCTAGAAACAACAAACTATCTCGTAGTGCATGTGGGTGAGTAAGAGAGCAGCTGTTTGTGATTTTATGATCGAAGGAGGCAGCTGAGAGGGATTCATATAATTTTCTTGGAAAGGAGTGGGAGAACCTGGCCATAAAAACCAGGAGTGCTATTTTCTTCTCTCATTTTCTTTGTTTCTACTTTCTGCCTCTTAATAACACAATTCAGCCAACTACTCCTTATTTCTGAGGAGATAGAAGTTGTATTCCCTATATATATATATATATATATATAAACAATACCATAGCTAAGCACCATAAAGAAAGAACTCTCTTTCTCTCTCTTCTACCTTAAATGAAAAGACATTTGTCAAGCTTACGCAAAGACCAAGTTTAACATTTTTAAACCCCTAACTTATTGACGTCTGCTGCCCAAATCTATTGTTAACAGTCATACAGCACCAAAAATGAAAATAAAAGGAAAACTGTAAAAGAATGGTGGTTTAGAAGTTCAACAAAACTAAGAAACCAAAACAATTGCAGCGATCATCAAAGACATGGATAACAAAAATCCAAACAAAGCAAACAAAAATTAGCCTTAATTCCCACATTGATAATGCTAATTAAAAAGCCAAAATAAATACAAATAAAAAAGCATCCATGTCAACTAGCTTCAGGAATTTAAAATCAATCTCCAAATTCAAAATATTTGGAACCCAAATTGTAGCCATACAATCCATACCAGTAGTGTTGCAAGGATTTTGCTCAGCACAACCTAATTTTCTCTTCTTGTAAAACCGCAATCCCTCACCAGAAGGGTTGGGCAACAGGGGCGGATGCATTGCATAGAAATCTCCAAGAGTTGCTGCAATTGTTTGAAACATCTTCTTTTCATCATTCCAGTCAACCTGCTTATCAAGAAAAGGAAATTACATTCTACAATCTTTCAAAAAAAAAAAAAAAAAAGGGAGCATAAGAACAAGGAAAAACATCAAGCATTCATGATTATTTCACAGCTGACGTGCACATGGTTGCAAGTTACGGCCCAGCCCATAAAGTTTGGGCGAACATCAGCTTGGGTGATTATTTCACAGCTGACGTGCACATGGTTGCAAGTTATGGCCCAGCCCATAAAGTTTGGGCGAACATCAGCTTGGGTTCCATCCTTCCAATGTCCTCCCAAAGATGGTTCACACAAGATCTGATAAGTGCATATTACTTCCCTCTTCCCCAACTAGGTCCTCCAACTCCATCATTTAAAAACAATAGGGGAAGAGGGAGGAAGAGAAACAGGAAAGAGATGTTTCTTTGTCAGTAAATCTTAATGAAAATGAACAGAACTAAACCAATGTATTGCATAGATGTAATATCCTAAGTGAGTTTCATCTTTAGTGTATTAACTACGGCGTAACAATATAGCTGACAATGTAATGACGGGTCTATGAAACAGACAGTTCAAGGTTGCATTACAAAATCCATGTCAGCATCATGCCCTGAACTGGTGTTAAGTGTCCATGTTACTTAATTAATGATGAGCTAGACATGCAAATGAGAAACAGAAATCAAAGCTTAGAAGGCAAAAACAGATCAGAAGGGCAAGAGAAGCATAAAACAATACTAACATCGTTTCCCAAAGAAAGCACAAATTCAGGGAGGCGATCCATATCAGGAGTATACTGATCAAGTATCACAGGAAGTCTAGATAAATTTCCATGTTGGTCAATATGAATGCAGAAATGAAACTCCAGCACGTCAGCCTTCTGTTTAAGTAGATTTGTGTTCATCTGGAAAAAAGTGTAAAAGAAATGCGGCTCAAAATTGTAAGAAATAAAGACTATAAAGACAGCAATTTACGAGATATCTGTGTATAGATAATTACAGTATTCTCACACAATGGTGGACAAAACAAGATTACATGAATTAAACAACTGCTCAAAATCAAATATAACCAGATGAATTCAAGGACAACGCACAGTGAAGTGCGCAAGCAAATTTGCATCTTAAAAGCCACACATACTCACGAGACAAGAGTCAATACTACAAGAACTAAAGGCAACAGGCGGCCACTTCTTAAGGAATTTGGTAAAAACATATTTATCAGGTCATATATATTATCAATTAGTTAACAATTTATTCAAAGATTTAGTTATTTATAGAGTACAATAGTACTATACAATCCCTGTAGCTGACCCCATTATGCCACCCAGTGGGATAAGGCTCATTATTGTTGTTGTAGTATATAAATCAGTTCATATACGTTATAAAGGTTAAACTTGTAGAAAGCAAGAGCACTTGAGTATTCAACTATTCATAAAAATTAAAGAATAACAACAATAATGATGGTTTTAGTTCAAGATGCCTTAAGTTGGAAAACTGAAAATAATAATAATAATAATAAGAAGAAGAAGATTGAATCTCAAGCTTATAGAACAGCTTCGGGATTACAACAATATTTAAACAAATTATTTGACAAAAGTAGAAATGTCATCACTCGTTTCTTGAGAAAGACTTCAAAAGAGGAAATCTTAAACCTGCAAAATTACTTCGTTTAGAATATTGGTCAATATATGGAGTCCATGGACCAGATGGACACATCAATCCATGGTGAAACTAGGAAGAAATAAATGAAAGGCTGGAAGCATAGCACAACTTATTCCACATTGACCATTGCTATTTGTTTGGATTGATTAGGAGATTCGTCTCCTTTCCTTATATATCTATGCATTTCTTCATCAAAATATTATTCTCAACTCTGAAATGCTACAGACCTAGTCATCTGTTTTTCTTCAAAATGTGCTACAAAATTTCAAAGAAAAATGACTGTTGCAACATTGACCATATTTTACAAAGATTCTATTTTTTTTTCCCTACTCAATATTTAATTTGAATATATATATCAGTTATTTAATATGGTTCGTTGTTATGTAGTAATTGTTTCACAAATATATGGGGCTATGCTTATCTGATAAGCATCAGAGAAGATAATTCATCAATACTGAAACAATAAATAGGAATCGGATTTCCTACAAGATAGCTGGAAATCCAATTATATTAAATGGTAGAGATGATGGGTAATCATCCCCCAGTCAAAGACCGAGATCCTGGGCTCTAGAAAGGGAAATAACATAAACTCAGTGATATGTCTTAACAGCTAGGAAATAAGTCTTCGATTCTGACAATAAAGATTTGTGATTATAAGCCCATAAACTCCTTTGTTTCCACAGAAAACACTGTTGAATCCTGACGTTCTTTTTTTTTTTTTTTTGGCTTTCCCATTTGTTCAAGGAGGATTTTTTTTATATCTACTTCTGCCTTTTTGTATTCTCTCTTCTCATCAATAAACTTTTTTCACTTAAAAAAAAAAAAAACCCAGAATGAAGTGGTTTTATTCTCCAATATTCGAGCATAGATAGTTTTGTCAAGATTTTAAGTTTTCAAGCTTTCAAACAAAGGGGGAGAAATGCCTTTTTTCATATTTGAATTCAGCTTCTTCATATGTTGGGGGGGGGGGGGGGGACAGGTTCTTGCTATGCATAGCTTAGCACAGTTAAATTAAGCAAGACGACAACAACAGTCTTATCCCATTATGTGGAGCCAGCTATATGGATCGTGCAATACAATTAAGCTCTATCAATAACCAAGTCTTTGGATAGATTATTAATCGAAAGATCTTTGATCAATAACTTAGTTAAATTAATCTCACTCAATTAAATTAAGCAATACGCTCATAATGTCATAATGGAAGAAGCAATGCATAACATTTATAATATAACCATAATCCAAAAGCAGGGAAATTACTTCAGCAACTTTCTCTTTAAAGGCATCATTCTCTATGGATTCTGGATCAACATCCTCTTCCTTCAGAGCCAGCATAATCAAATCTTTCAAGGGAGCTGGATCACTTAGTTGAATAGCATTGAAATGTTCTAACCGACTCAGAACTTGCTGATACATAAGTTCTTTGCTGAAAGTGTAATAATACAAAACAAAAATATAAACAAAAAAATTGTAGAACATGTAACATATTTATGCGTAGGCTCTTTCACAAGCTGTAAAAAGAACCACATGAAACAGTCATGAGTTACAGGTGAAAAGAAAGCAAAAGAAACCCGGGGGGGGGGGGGGGGGACCCATATATAAATACAATATTACATCTCCATACTTCTCGAGAAAGAAGGCAAGATACTTGAGAAAACAGATAATAAAGTCTCTCAGATCCACATCCCCACTAATCTCCCAAGGAAAAAGATCAGCCTCGTCTATGCAGGACAGCATCACCAAACAAGCTGACTAGGTTTTTTTATTATATAGCTGGGAATACCATGTTGGCAATTCCTTTCAGTTTACAAACCATACTATTTCTCTCTTGCAAGCTTTAATATAAAAGTGACAGAACATAGATGCTAGCAATCTGATGGCTGACTAAGGACAAAAGAAAAGTCCCCTAAAGACCCGTAGTGATTGTGCTTTTAAGAGGGAAACAAAATTTAACCTATGGCACCAATTCCCATGGCATGACTGATTTTTAATGTTCAAAAGCTGAAAACAGTAGTGATTGTGTTTTTTCATGAGGGAAAGAAATGAAGCATAAACAGCTTCTTAGCATAAACCAGAAACAGAAAAATATCTACCTCAGGTTTACCACATTGGCAAGATAGAGATGAGTGTTATGCTGAAGCAATGCAAAAACATCATCTGCCATTCCAATATATGTGCAGTGCCTTACAATATCAAGCAAACCTTCAAAGAATGTCTACCATATTAGTGAACCTCGTGAGAAGAAATCATCAGAGAGAGTCATGAAAGAATAGTACCAGAGTGACAACTGCTATTGATCTCATCAAGAAGCTGCTGAACAGTGACGCAGCCTGAAGAATCATTTGGGTACCTTCTTTGTCTAACTGAGGACCTGACAAGGGATACAGGCACAGCAACTTATTTATTTAAGAACAAAGCACTTCGTAAGTTTTAATCTGTTATAGAATTATCTAAAGACTTTATAATTTTAGCATTCAAATATAGCATTGATGGAACTGGTAGTTTTATTGCCCGTTAACCACAATACCAGTCATCTACAACCTCTTCAATGGGGAGATGGAAGAGGAAAATGTATAGAAATAGCTAACTAGGACTAGTTGCAGGGATTCCAATGCAAGGAAAACAGAAACAAAATTCCTGAAATGAAACTCTTCAGAACATTTGAGAGGTCAGGAGCTCTCCATAGCCACCACGGTTCCCGTCTATCTCTCACAAGGGCACACAACTGGCAACCCTAGAATGCTAGATAACCATCTCTCCACTATTCTCTCCATTAGTGGGACCTTTTCCACTTTAGCCTCTTCTGTCATGGGCCCCTCTGACACCGTCAAAGTTGGGATTATCTTTTGCAAAAAAAAAAAAAGGTTCGGATTATCTTGATAAGCAGAAAAAAGAACAGGAAGCAAATAAAAATCACCTCACTGCAGTCAAGCTAGCACTCTTGTCAAGATGTCCAATTGGCTGGGTGTCCATGTAAGCATGCAATCTTCCAAAAGGATTCAATGAATCTGTTCGAACCATTTTATGTACTGGAATTTTCTGTGATTTTGAACCTGTGATTAATAAACAAATATCATATGCTAAATGAAGAATGTTCAGAGACTAAAACAAAAAAAAATGGAACACAAATAAGGAAAAGCAATTTTGCAATACCTAACACCAAGGGGCTGAGGTTAGCCTCCTTGCATGGTTTCACGTAACAAGAAGAGGATGGTTCAGTTGTCTGTCGCAAGATAGAATAAAATCAAATTTCATGAGTTAAGCAGCATTAATAGAGCAGAACATCATGAAACAGATAAAAAATTTCACTCATAATTTAAGAATTTGAAGAAAAAATTTAGCAACAAAAGTAATACAAGAAAATTAAACTCAAAAAGGAAAAAAAAAAAAAAAAAGATGCAGAATCTAAGCTTTAGATCCTGGTCAAAGTTACTTCAAGACAATTTTCAAAACTTCAAGCTACAGTTCCACAATAAAAGAAATATAAACTAGCCCCAAATCATTTAGTGAAATAAAGCAGTACCAAATAGAAAGAACTGCGGTTGATCCTACATTCCAATGTGAATCTTTAACAAGCATTGGTAAAGAGAATGCTCCCCTAAATTATCAATCCTCTTGTAAATTTAAAAACATGAACAAGAATAACAAATGAATAATACTAGAAAATTTTGACATGAAATAATCTCTAACAAATTAAGCTGCCAGTCCCAGTAAACCAGCACAGGTAACCATGAGTAAAAACCCCACTTGAAACAACACTGAAAACACATCACTAGAAAATGGGAAAAAGTTATTGATATTTGCATAAATCTATTTCCACAAAGTTCAAAGAAGCAACTACCACTCATCATGTACAAAAGAAGCAGATATTACTGATATTCCAAGAAGTGTCTCAAATCTAGAGTTCTGTGCCCTGAGACATACCTCTTCTTGAAATGTTCGTGCATCATTTGAGCTTCTTAACCTTGATTCAACCAATGTCTGTATCTTCTCAAGGATAACTTCCTGATTTAAAAGGCTTACCTGTATGCCCCAAAAAAAAAAAAATTTTAATAACAACGAACTCGCAAATGAAATGTTGCAAATCCCACTAAATATTGAAAATACATTCCAAGAGCTACATGTAAAATGTTGCTAGCAATAAGGGAAGAACATGAAGTTACCAATTTAAAAGAAACATAAACTATTTGCATGTATGTGTGTATTTGGTGTACCCTATCTCTCATATCAATGGAATATATACAACACCCCCCCCCCCAAAAAAAAAAAAACAGAATACAACGTGGTACCAGAGCTAGGGCTAGAGATTCTAAGGGATTTATGTTTCTGCAATGTCGGATGGGGAAAAAAAAGGAAAAAACCAAAGGCATTATAAATAAAAATGCTCGGATGTAGCCTTGCTAATAAACCTATGGATCCCCTGAAAAAAATAATGGGGGAAGATTCTTGTTAAGTTGATAAAGCGATGCATCAAAGATTAGTAGGGAAATTAATATATTTTTCCATACCCAACCTGGTACTAGCTTTGCATTGAGTGTCCCAAGCTAATTCATGGAATTACCCTACTGAATAGCATGTAGAGGCAATAAATCACATTCTCGAATATTAAAAAAGGACACCAAGAATGGGTTGTTTTCCAGGAGAAGTACCAAAAGATGCATAGAGGTGTGTGCTTCTAAATGCTGATTGCATTGGGCCTCCCGCCAAGGCCAATTAGAGCTATGACTCATGGAACCTGTGAAGGTATGCAGTTAAAAGGACTTCTTAAGGATATTTTGTTGTATATTCCTTTTAGTGTTAGGGACTTTCTTGGAAACTTGTTCTTTACTTAGGCCCATAAATAGAGGCCTCACCCATGTTCATAAAATATCACGACATTTGTTCAAAAAGAATAAAACTTCTCTAACTCTCTTTCCAATCAATTTTCTTTAAATAGTAATTACGGTCAGCAAGAATTATAAAGAGATACCGACATGCATATTTTAATTAGGTTTGTACTATTTACCTCTCTCTTTGTTGGATGCACATTTACATCAACATTCTCAGGAGGTACTACAATTGTCATGTATATAAACGGTTTAGAAGCTTTGGGCAATGTTGCTGAATAAACAACTTCAATTGCTCTCTTCAATGCAGAACACTCAACCAATCGATCTGAGGAACAAGAAAAATTTCATTAGAACCTATATAGTATTTTAGACAAAAGGAAGCTGAAATTTAAAAAACAAAAAAAAAAACAAGAAAAAAAGAAGAAGAAGAAGATTTCCAATGTAAATGATAAGATATCCTTTTTAAGCATGGAATAATTTATGTGGGGGGGGGGGGGGAAGCAGAGGGCTCTCAGTCCAATCTCTTGGTATATCAATCAAATACAATTCCTTGACAGTGCCATGAAGAAAGCACGTAGGAGGAAAAGCTCACTACATCAGAAAGACAGCACAACGTCATAGCATCATGTGCTGCATTCCAAAACTGTTGCTTGACAAGAAGGTTAGTCCCAAGATTAAAGGAATGCAAACAGGAAGTCTAGTAGGTTAAGCAATAAGCTGTTTCTATTAAGCCCCGAGGATAGAAAGGTTTTTTCCCCCTTTTTTTTTTTTGGGGGGGGGGGGGGTCCTCAGGAATTTGGTTGCAGTGTAAAAGATATTCATGTCTCTGGTTACAGCAATAGCAAAGATAAAGGTTAAGGGGCAATAACACATCCTGTCATCAATTTTAAAAATATGTTCTGATTGATGTCCATTCCTTTTCTCCCCCACTTTAGATAAAGATAATTCTTTTTCTTTTGGCGGGCAAAATATTTCTGAAAATAGGAGTCCTACTTATAAGAAGTCTTCAGATATTTTACGGTTAGCTATAAGCCTGATCATTATCTTTTGTTGGGATTTGAGTGGTAAGGTTTGCTGCTGCCTTTCCCGTATACATTTGACTATTTTCATTCAATTATCTCAAGTTCAAATAAAACCATGAATTTCTACAGTATTAAATTTTTTTATACTAAAAGCAAAAGACACAAAGGAAGCTAAATATAAAATTACATATTAATCACACGCGCCTGTGCACACAAACACATACCATTGATGAAAAGAACCATTGTGATCTTCTTGGCAGCATAATCTGCATTAGAGATAAAACCGTGCATCTCAAAAGGTGAGCCAGATGGATCATCATTTGAAGCTTCAATTTCCATCAAATTGCGAGCAACTGAAACACCATAAACAGATCCAATGGCATCAAGCCTTGATGATGTAGCAACTGTGTGTACATCAGCTCTCATAGCTCCATGCTGAGTGCAACAAGAGGCAAATTGTAGAAAGAAATTTAGTATCAAGAACATGATATGGGGCCAAAGAATCCAAAGAGGCAAAGAGCAGGTTTACCACGCTAGACACCAACCTTTCTGCAAGAGAAACCAACATTTATGTGATGTATGGCAAAACGACTAATCAAGTCTACAATCTTTGAATAGTCATCTGCAGAATTTTGTAATGTCTTCCTCCTTGCAGCCATATTATAGAATAAGTTCTCAACCTTGTAACAATAAGACAAGAATTTCAACTCACAGAAAAATAAGTCTAACATCATATTTAGAGTATATTTTCTGAAGACAATTTAGTTACATGGAGACTAATAAAGCCAATAATCTTTAAAACTAAGCAATTAGCGAGTAAGGATAACACAAGAAATGCAGGCATTTAAACAAAGGCAAGGACATCCAAGGACCAATTTACTGAGCTTCTTCCCTTGCATGACTTCATCTGAAACTAGATTCAAATGGGAGAAGACGTACCAGGATTCATAGGCATTTTTGAAAAAAAATAAACACAGGAAACAAGAGTGTTTTGATCTGAATTAGCCATCAAAATTCCTCCATAGAAGCTAGTCTCGTAGGAAACCATATAGCATTCTTTATTAAGGTGATAGTATAAACTAACGCTATATATTCCAATTTATCGCTTGATTGGTGTGAGTAATGTATTAGATAATTCATCAAGCCCCTATCACACATCAAAACAATGTGCTTCATAATGAAGCTTTTTTAGTAGGATTAGACGAAATAAGATTTTGCTATATAAGTAATATAGGACAAATGGCAAGAATAAACAAAAAGGGGAAGAATAGAAGAAATAAAGGAGAGTAGAGTAGAGAATCATCCACAAGGTCTCCAACAAGAATAACATCAGGGCTATTTATGAAGTTGTAAGTATAATTACTAAAATAGTATTAGCTTAACCTAAATGAAATACAATAAAACCTAACTTAAACTTCTAGCAAAAGAAAACATAAAATAGGGAACAATCCAAGAAAACCCAGAAGAAAATAAATTAAAGCCATAATAATAAATTACTAAAACATTAAATCAGTCCTTTGTGATATCACTTCGTTCATCTTTCCTGATATCTAATCAATTCTTCCCCACTTAAGCTCCCCCCCGGAGAAGAAAACTTACACAACTCTAATAAGGCAAGAAGCAAGCAGGGAACTCTTTTGAAATTAGCAGAAACCCTTCCAGCAAACAAGATAATGACGGAAGGGACCATGCAAATGATGAACAAGATAACCATCCATGACCACAATGACAAGCAACATAATAGATGGCAGAGGTGAAGAGGACTGAGGATAGGACTCCCATTGGGCATGATATAACTAGCATCCAAATGTGGAAAACCTTTCCAATGAACAAGGTATTGAACAAGAGAAAGGGAGGAATGGGGGAAAAGCAGATGGCAAATGGCC
The DNA here is from genome assembly GCF_004799145.2 of Neltuma alba. NCBI lineage: Eukaryota > Viridiplantae > Streptophyta > Magnoliopsida > Fabales > Fabaceae > Neltuma > Neltuma alba. The sequence continues at coordinate 37,393 of NW_021634935.1, read as the reverse complement.
AATCTCAATAGTCAACTCATCAAGAAAGTCTCCAGTAAGAATAACCGTAGGGCCATTTGTAGAGCCCAAAGTAGTAATTATTATTATTGTTATTATTATTATTATTATATAATAGTAACTTAAACCTAAATAAAATAATAACTTACTTAAACTTCAAGTAAAAGAAAGGATTAAAAAGACTAATGGAAAACAAAATAAAGTCATAACAATGAACTGCTCAAACATAAAATAAATGCCTCATGATATCCTATCATTTATCCTTCCAAATATCCCATTGAAGAGATGTCAAATAAAGGAGGCAGAACAAGAAAAAATTGATAAGGCCAAGGTCAAACATTGCGTAACCAACAACAACAAGCTTATCTCATTAGATGGAGTTGGTTCTTTATATATAACGTTGACTAGAGATTAAGTGTTCTTTTGGCCTTCCTATACCGCTCTTCACATGACTCAAAATCATATATTCAATCCTTCTCACTAGCACCTCCTTTGGCCTTCTTTGTACATATCCAGACAATCTTAGACAATTTTCTACCAATCTCTCCTGATCCTCAATAGATATGTTATGCCAACTCTTCCTCATATATGATCATTATGAATCTCACATTTTCTTACATAACCACACAGCCATGTCAATATCTTCATCTCTGTTCCCCAAATATCTTATGTTGACCAATTAAGCTTAGTAGGATGCAATTATTTTTGAAAATAATTCATAAGAGCATTCCAAAAAAAAAAATTTTTTTTTTACAAAGCACAATGTACTTTTATAGGGACATACTTTTTAGAAAAAATCAGAGGTTATATTGGATTTTCTTTCAAAAGATTGGATAATTACAAAAATTAAAAAGGCTATATTAACTTCAATAACCAGCCCAACTTGAAAACCCAACTTTAAAATGAAACTTAATGCAAAACCAAGCAAGACCCATACTCTATCTGGCCTATTTTTTAATTTTGCTTTTCTTCTTTTGGAATGATAGAAGGACTTTAATTTCACTAAGCAATAACATAATAACAGAATTTGTATAGATATATTCTTTTAAAAGTATATTCTTCTCAAAATAGTTTTCATCTTATTTATTGTGATGACGTGCATCATCAAACAAACAAACAAAAGAATTATGAATATCAAACCTTATCCTATTGGGTCTTCAAAGGGATTGGACAGCTCATTAATTGTCTTGTATAGCATACAACAAACCCAGACATAGTTAACATAAAGTTTCAGAAACAGCATAAATTGACAAGGTTACACGATTTATATGAAAGATATTTTGTTTACATGAAGTTCCTATTGGGTCTTCAAAGGGATTGGACGGCTAATTTCAATTCAACAGTCTAGCTTGTTTTCTTTTAGTCCATTCTCTTGCTAGGGGAGGGTGTTATATTAAAAATATAAGAAGTAGTTAGTTACAGTTAGTTAGTTCAGTGATTCCGTACAGAATTAGCCGTTGGGAGCTAACCTATATAAAGGGGTTCCTAAATCAATTGTACGTGTGATGTTTGTTTCCAGTGAATATCGAATCCATTCTGAATTCTCAGTATCTCTCGACTCCCTCTCTCTCGTCTCTCTCTGCTTTCCCTACTCTTTCCCTCTCTTTCCTCTTCTTTCTCAAATTACATAACAATTGGTACCAGAGCATTCGACTCTCGGCCTACCCACTGCGACTCCACACCATATGCCAGAAACCAGAACAATGGTAAACAACAGAGCATTAGACAAACGCTTACAAGTGATCGAAGATCAACTGGGCTCCGTCTCGACGCTACAGGAAACGGTCAATGGAGTCACTGATCAACTTCAAGTTCTGGCGCGAAGCATGGAGGACATTCGATTGTTGGTGGCAACCCAGAATGAAAATCGCGAGCAACCCAGAATCTTGAATCGAAACCAAGAAATACGAAACTACAATGCGGCGCGACCTCGGTAGATGCAGTTCACTCAAATGGATTTTCCGAAATTCTCTCGTCAGTACGTCGTCACCTGGGTCCTATACTGTGAACAGTATTTTGAGTTGGATAATACGCCCGAGGATGCGAAAGTGAAAATGGCGAGCCTACACCTCGATGAAGACGCGTTCCGATGGCATATTGCGTGCGAACGGCGATGGCAAGGAGCTCTGCCAGCTTGGGAAGATTACGTCGCAGAATTAAAGGATTGTTTCGGTCCCACGTACGAGTCTCCGATGGGCGACCTTCTTCGTCTGTGACAACTGGGGACTCTGGCCGAATTTAACGCGGAGTTCGATCTTTGTTCTTCTATATTTGACTTGGCCGAAGACTTGCTGGTTGACGTGTATCTTTCTTTGATACGGGAAGAAATATCTGGACCTGTTAGAATGTTTAGGCCCAGAACAATCAGAGAGGCTAAAAGCCTTGCCCGTATGCAGGAAATTACCAATGACCGAATTAGGGACAAGAAGTCAGGGGAAAAAGGAGCCAGATATGTAGTCCCCGGTTCATCAGTGTCTGCCATCTCTCTTGCAAACCCAGCACCGTATAAGAATGCATTACTCAATGGCAACACCCAGAGAAAGGATAAGTTAGCCATTGCTGTGCAGAAGAATACTAATGGTACTTCCAAGAATTTTTACAAGAATTCCAAGATCCTCACGGCTGAAGAAGAAGCTGATCATAAGGCTAAGAACCTATGCTTCTACTGCCATGAGAAATTCTCAAGGGACCATAAGTGTCCTCAGCGACAGAAAATGCAGCTCCACTTCATTGAGATGGAAGAACCAATGGAGATTAGTGGTTATGAGGAAAATGAACCAGAGGAAGATGATGATTCTATGCCACTTATATCCCTTCATGCAATTAAAGGGATTGACAGCACGGATGCCATGAGGATTCAAGGATTTGTGGGCAAAAGGAGTATTCAAGTTCTAATTGATAATGGGAGTACTCATGATTTCCTAGATTTTAACCTTGCTCAAAAATTAGGATGGAAGGAAAGTGGTACTGATTTTTCTTTTGTTCAGGTTGCAGGAGGTAGGAGATTGAAGGTGCATGGAATTTGGCATGGTTTTAGATGGCGTATGTAGGGCATGGACTTTACATGTGATTTGAGAATCATAGAACTACAGACCTATGATATTGTTTTGGGTCTAAAGTGGCTTAAAACTATTAAGAGTGCTTTCTGGGAGTATGAGACCCTCACTATGCATTTCTAGTACAATGGGCAGCTGTGTAAACTTCAAGCTACCCCTCCTAATTCAATGATGATAGTGCCACCTAAAAAGTTGGGTTACAAGAAGGATCAAGAGCAGCAAATGTTCTTGATTCACTTGCTGCAACCACAAGGGCAGCAATTGCAGCAGTGTCTTTCAATTCAAGAAGTAGCAGAGAAAGGGTCCCACAGGAAGTACAAGAGGCTCTAAATGATTTTGCTGACCTATTTGAGGAGCCAAAAGGTCTTCCTCCATTGAGAAAGGGTCATAACCACCCCATTGTTTTGCAGAAAGGAGCTGACCCTATAAGCTTAAAACCTTATAGATACCCTTCAGCCCAAAAGGATGTCATTGAAAAATTAGTTGGGGAATTGTTACAGAATGGGGTTATACAAGACAGCTCATCACCTTTTTCAGCACCCATTGTTTTGGTTAAGAAAAAGGATGACACATGGAGAATGTGCATTGACTATAGGGAGCTGAACAAGAAAACTATAAAAAAACCAATACCCAATCCCTCTCATTGAGGATTTACTTGATGAATTACAGGCTGCCAAGTGGTTCACTAAACTGGATCTAAGAGCTGGGTACCACCAAATCAGAATGGTACCTGAAGATGTAGAGAAAACTGCATTTAAAACTCATGCAGGGCATTATGAGTGGCTAGTAATGCCATTTGGATTGACTAATGCCCCTGCAACGTTTCAGGGAGCTATGAACAGTATTTTTAAACCATTTTTAAGAAAGTTTATTTTGGTTTTCTTTGATGATATACTGATTTATAGTTCTTCCTTGACAGATCACGTGGAGCACCTGATTCAAGCCTTCAAAATCTTAAGGAAACACCACTATTTTGTGAAGAAATCCAAGTGCACCTTTGCTGCCAAGAATGTCGAGTACTTGGGACACATTATAAGCCATGGAAAAGTTTCTACAGATCCTAAAAAAATTCAAGCAGTTGCTGATTGGCCTATTCCTCAGTCTATTAAGCAACTAAGGGCTTTCCTAGGCTTGGCTGGCTATTATAGGCGATTTATTAAGGGGTATGGAGGGTTGGCTAAGCCCCTAACTCAACTTCTCAAGAAAAATGGGTTTAAGTGGGATGAATCTGCCACTACAGCTTTCAACAAGCTGAAAAATGCCCTAGTTACAGCCTCTGTTCTTGCTCTACCAGACTTTTCTAAGCCATTTGTTGTGGAAACCGATGCATGTGGCTTGGGTATAGGTGCTGTTCTTATGCAACAAGGCCAACCAATAGCTTTTTTCAGCAAAGCTTTGGCTCCCAAGCATCTCCATCTTTCTATCTATGAGAAGGAATTGCTGGCGGTGGTGCAAGTAGTGGAACATTGGCACCAATATCTAGAAAGAACCAAATTTGTAATCAGAACAGACCAGCAAAGTCTTAAATATTTGCTTGGACAGAAGCTAAAGACCCCTTTTCAAATGTACTAGATAGCTAAATTGATGGGGTATGATTATGAGATTCAGTACAAGAAGGGGAATGATAACTCGGTAGCTGATGCCTTGTCAAGACTACCTAGTTCACAGCTGTTACAAATGTCCCTTGACACTACTTCTCCAGAATTAATGAATCAGATTTAGGAAAGTTGGAAGAATGATGCTGATTTGGCTGCCATTATTTCTGAAATTGAGAGGAAGGGGTCTGCTCTTGGAAAATACACGTGGGATGGCACTTACTTAAGGAGAAAAGACAAACTTCCAATGGGAAATGATGCTTCACTAAGGCAGAAATTATTGGAGTGGCTTCATGCTAGTCCACAAGGGGATCATTCAGGAATTCAAGCCACCTATCAACGAGTTAAGGGACTGTTTTGGTGGAAACATCTGCATAAGGATGTGCAGGACTTTGTTAAGGGTTGTGATACTTGTGCTCGCTGTAAATATGAGACTACTGCATCTCCAGGCTTATTGCAGCCCCTACCTGTCCCTAGCAAGGTTTGGGAAAGTGTTTCAATGGATTTCATTGAGGGTTTACCCAAATCTGGAAATAAGGACGTTATTTGGGTTATGGTGGACAGAATGACTAAATATGCCCATTTTATTCCCCTCTCTCATCCCTATACAGCATCTACTCTTGCTCAATGTTTCCTAGACCAAGTGTATAAGTTACATGGAGCCCCTGTTGAAATCATAAGTGATAGGGACCCAATTTTCATCAGCAACTTTTGGAAAGAATTCCTCAAGGTCTTAAAGGTAGAACAAAAGCTTACATCGGCCTACCATCCTCAAAGTGATGGTCAAACAGAGGTCTTAAACAGATGCTTAGAGGCCTACTTACGTTGTATGTGTTGGGAAAGCCCTAAGGAGTGGAGTTCTTGGGTATCTTTAGCAGAATGGTGGTACAACACTAACTTTCACACTTCTACTAAAATTACACCCCACGAGTTGTTGTATGGGCAGAAACCTCCAATTTATGTTCCCTACATCCCTAGAGCTGCTGTGGTTGAAGCTATTGACAGAAGCTTTGAAGCTAGGAAAAGAATGGTAGCTGTCCTAAAGCATCACCTACACAAGGCTGCTAATACTATGAAGCAAAGGGCAGACTAGCGTTCAGATAGGGAGTTTCAAGAAGGCCAATGGGTTTTTCTTAAATTGCAACCTTATAGGCAAATTTCAGCTGCAACTAGAAGCTCTCAAAAGCTAGCTCCTAGATTCTTTGGTCCCTACAGAATTCTGAAGAAGGTTGGTGCTGTTGCTTACCGTCTGGAATTACCCTCTGAATCCAGAATTCATCCTACATTCCATGTCTCAATGCTTAAACTCTGTCCAGACCCAAGTGTTAAGCAGAGACATCCACCTATTGACTGGCCAGCAGTCCCTACCACTCTATATCCAGAAAAAATATTAAACAAGAGGGTTGGTAGAAAGAAAAGAAGGATTATTACAGAGGTTCTCGTTCAATGGAAGGGACTTCCTGGTGAAGAGGCAACTTGGGTATCATTATTCGGTTTACAGAACCAATTTCCAGATTTTCAGATTATTGATCCTTGAGGGCAAGGATCTTTTGAAGGGGGGGCATTGTTATATTAAAAATATAAGAAGTAGTTAGTTACAGTTAGTTAGTTCAGTGATTCCGTACAGAATTAGCCGTTGGGAGCTAACCTATATAAAGGGGTTCCTAAATCAATTGTACGTGTGATGTTTGTTTCCAGTGAATATCGAATCCATTCTGAATTCTCAGTATCTCTCGACTCCCTCTCTCTCGTCTCTCTCTGCTTTCCCTACTCTTTCCCTCTCTTTCCTCTTCTTTCTCAAATTACATAACAGAGGGCCTCTTGTCTATTGTTTTTGTTCCTTTCTGTAGTGATCACTCATATCATCAATAAATTCTTCTTTCATTTTGGGGACAAAATGAGTCTGGTGAAAATTTTTTAATAAAAAACCTAGGTGAAAAGAGAAGGCGCAAAAAGACTCATAAATAGCAAAATATTTATGTACAACTACATACATATATATTACGTAGCTATATTAAATTGGAAATAAAACGCAAAATTCTACATATTTAATCAGACTGATCTTTGTATTCAGCATTTTTTTTTTTTTCTGTTCAGGGTCTTCAGTTGAATTCTGTATGTGATTCCAAGCAAAAAAGAAAACTTCGCACTACTTTAGGAAAAAGACTCCTTTGTCATTCATGCCAGCACAGCAAAAAGACTTGTTCATACCATTATCTGGGTTCCTTTTACAGCAGCGCATGCTTTTGGTTCATGCTCCATAACGCCATCTCTATATGATACCCTGAACCGAATATTCAGAACAGGTCAACAAAAAGTTGTATACTTCAGTTGGATCACCAAAGTAGAAAAGATATTAAAATCACAACTGACTGGCTATGCGAGCAAAACTCTTAACGTCTTCAAACCACAAACCAGTGCAAAACATAATACTTTGGATTTTTCCACATTTGTCTTATTCACATAATCATATTAAACTGTTGTTCACCTGTAACCATGCAACTGCCCTTTGGTGATGGTAGTGACTGTAACATGGCCAACATACGTCATGCTTGCCAAAGCCTCTCCCCTAAATCCCATTGATTTAATGGACCATAAATCCTCAAATGAAGACAACTTTGATGTTGTATGCCTCTCACACAGTATGCTCAGGTCCTCATACTACAGGAACACAATGCCAAAGTAAGCACACAAAAATATATTTAAAAGAAAGGCAGTATCTATCATTAAACCAAGAACAGCTAAGTTTTAAACAAAATATTCCTAGTTAGGCACAATAAGCGAGAAGAGATTGCTAGTTCAAAGAGCTGATTATCCCAAAATGACGTAAGAAAAGAAAAGGGGCTAAACAACCGACTCGAATTCCATGGCCATCATCGGAGACTTGAATGAGTTTGAGGCCTCCGTCCTTAATGGTGACGTTTATGGAGGAAGAGTTAGCGTCAATGCTGTTCTCGACAAGCTCCTTGACGGCGGAGACAGGGCGTTGGATGACCTCACCGGCGGCGATTCGATTGACGACAGACTGGTCGAGGCGGTGAATTTTGGGAGGCTCTTTAGGCAGCTGCAGTTCAACGTCCATTGGCAAGGGCTCATCACTGGCTCGCGATTCCATGGTTATTGGCTTGTTCAGTTCAGTTCAGTTTCAGTTCAGTGTTCGCAGCGGGTAGAAGAAGGGCCTCGGTTGGAAACCCGCGCAAAAGAATGGTAACGTCAAAGCAGGAATTAAAAAAATGAACAAAAAAAAAAAACTCTTTTGTGCTTAATATAACACCTAATTATTGAGTTGGTTTTGGTTCTAAATATAAGACCCATTTATCATATTTATTAATTTTTTTTCTAAATTACCCATATGATACTCCCTCAACCATAATCAAATAAAAGATGAGAGGTGTATTAAAAAAGATAATTATGGTATTTTAGGAAAAACGTGTCATATTTCTTATAATTAACTAAGTTACCTAACTTCTTTAATCTAATCAAATTAGTTAAATGGGTCTTATATTAAAAACCGGAGGAGTATCTAAAATGAAAAAAATAGAGAACTTTTTTCAAAATGCACTCAAGACAACCGTTATCATGACATGTAAAATTAGTATTACCGATTGTATCAATTGGCTTTATGCATAATTTCAGTTTAAATCTTCAATTTTATTATATAATTTTCAATTTTCTAACCCTATGATACTTTTAATAAAAATGACTCAAAAATACTACTCTTCTTGTCCTTAATATAAGACCTAATTATTAAGTTAATTTTGGTTCTAAATATAAGACCTATTTCTTACATTTATCAATTTTTTCTAAATTAACCTATAGATACTTCCTCAACTATAATCAAGTATGTGAGAGAGAAAGGATATTAAGAAAAATGATTATAGTGTTTTAGAAAAAGCATGTTATATTTCTTATAATTAACTAACTTACTTAACTTTTTTAATATAATTAAATTAATTAAATGGGTGTTATATTAAGGGCCGGAAGAGTATTTGAATTTCAAAATGATAAACAGATTATGCTAACGTGTCAAAATCTTTAAGATAATAATCAATATTTTTATAAAAGTAATTAGATCACTTTTTTAATATTTTGAAAGTCAAGTGGTATTTTTGAGTAAAATTAAATTTAATAAAGTAATATAAATATTTGTTAATATTTAAAATTGTAATATTAGCTTCTTTTTTTAATAATGACATTAAGACTTGAGAGTAAAGGGCAAAAGACTAGAAACAATTTCCAAAATTAAAGATAAAAATGAAATGTTATATAATAGTATAATTAAAAGACTAAACTGTTGACAAGAAAAACTAAAATGTGGGGGAATTATTAAAAAAACATAGAAATTATGAAATGTCAAATTAATGCACTGAAATTTAATAATTTGTGAGATCTCAAGGTGAGATTTTAAAATTTGGCCCGGGGGGGGGATCTCCTTGGAGGGAGGTTTTTTTTTTTCCGAGATGATTTTAAAAAAAAAAACAAAGGCAATGAAAGTAGGGTTGGGATTTGAGATTTTTTTTTTTTTTTTTTTGTGTTTTTTTCCGGCCAAAAGATTTGGATTTGAGATTGATCCGCTACTCGCATTTTAAAACTGAAGATCACCTATTTAGGCCCTGGGGAGAACTTCGAGCGTCATTTTTCAAGCGCGAAGGATGCCTTCATCGGCCATTTCATTTCCTGTTCTTCTCCGCCGTCTTCTTCTTCACAGTTCACACTTCTCGTTTATGCATTTGCGTTAAGGACAAGACTGAAGCACGGAGCAAAGGTTGATTTCTTCTTTTGATTTCTTTGTACTTTTCCGTCCATTTAATCTCCAAGTTGCTGGGTTTCCAGTTGACTTAACCTACCTTGTTTTTTCGATCTCCTCTGTGGATTCCGAACAATTTCTTCTTCTGTGATACCATCATCAATGGATAGGACTGTAATGCCTCTGATAATGGAAGGCGACAGAGCCTTTCTTCCCGATGAAATCATGATCAACATTCTCAAAAGACTTCCGGTAAAATCCCTAATCCGATTTCAATGTGTATGCAAACATTGGGAAAATCTTGTCAAGACACCGTCTTTCATAGCAGATCATCTTGGCCACTCCACTCATCGGAACCCTTCACTTCTTGTCCAATGGGGTGGTTACAGGGACTTTGATTTCCAATGGGGTCATTGCAGAAACTTTGATTTCCAACTGAGTGTGCTGGGTTGCGACATGCGGGAACTTGAAGTGCAGAAAGCACCTTTGATTGATTCCTTTCAGTCCGTATACGTAGTGGGGTCCAGTAATGGCTTGCTCTGTCTTCTGGCCGGAGATGATAGTAGCAGTAGATCCCTACATTCCATTTTATTGTGGAATCCAGCAACCAGAGAGGTCAGACCTATTAAGGATTTTAGAGGATTGTGCCATATAGGATTTGGGTTTAGTCCAATTGTTAATGATTACAAGGTGGTTTTGTGCTTGACAAGAAGAGTGAACGAATAATTCGAGTGGAAGTGTTCTCACTGTCTACAAAGTCATGGAAGGAAGTAGAATTTGGAAACCTGAAGGGTATAATTATTGGCAAGCCTGAAGCTGTTAGTGCCAATGGAGCTGTGTTTTGGTTTGGGTTCAAGGAACATGGAAGTTTGGATAATTGTTTGATAGTTTCATTTGACATGGCAAATGAGGTGTTTACATTGATACCAATGCCTCCAGTAAGTTTTTTCATGAAGAAAAAGCTTACTGTGTATGAGAATAATCTTGCCATACTTTGTGAGAAATGGAACGAAGGTGATAAAAACTTTGGTCTTTGCTTTAAATTGTGGGTGATGGAGCAAAGTACAGGGGCATCAAGAGAGCGATGGAGTTGGACTAACAAATAACAAGTAGGTCATGTGGCTTGTTAAGATTGGAAGCAGTGACTATTTGGAAGAAGGAAATTGTATGTAAATCTAAAGGTGAATGTGAAGTATATGAAGAATCTGAAGGTGAATATGATGAAGATGAAGATGTAGACGATGGAAACGAAATTGCCCTTTACATGTTCAATCCCGCTGCTAATGAGTTTGAGATGCATGTTAAGCTTAGATATGACTATGAAAATGAAATTTTCAATTATGTGGAAAGTCTTGTATCAATAGGCAATATCAACATTGGAGAACCTTGATCCTAGATTTTAATTATCTTAGAAATGTATGTAATGTAAGCCCTTTTTGCGGAAATGAACCCATGATAGTTTATATTATGTATTTAAAGTTGGTGAAGTCCTTTGTAAAATGATTAAGTTTGGTTTTATCCAACATTATTAGGGTTGAAGTACTTTGTAGAATGATGATTTAGAGTGCATTCGATGAAGAAAACTAATTTTAGGACCGGACATCAAAAATGAAAGCAGCTTGACACAACAAAAAAGTCCCCAACCTTTTTTTTTTTTTTTTGGGTCAAAAGTCCGCAACCTTAAATGCAAGAACTAGATAAGGGTTTACTTTAGCTTTAAATACAATATCTTAATTTATTTTTCTTTCAATATTTATAATGTTTTACCAAAAGTATACTTGTGGTAGTTTACGGATTTCAAATGCTAATGAAACTTATTTAAGGGTTAATTTTAATATGCGTGATTAAATATGTCAATTTAGAGAAATTAAGACATCAAATAAGTGGTTATTAATTTTTTTAATATTTGGAAATTATTTATCTAGCTTTTGTTTTTATTTTTTTTATCAGGATCTAGCTTTTATTTTAAAAACACTAGATGGTAATTGATTTTGTTATCTGAACTGTAATATTACCATTGTCGGGTAAGTTAAAGGAATTTTACTTATAGGGTTTCTAAACTTACGTATTTTAGGAAGTTAATTAAAAAAATCAACTTATTTTAGCATAATTAAGTTAATTAATTAAACCAACTTTCTTCTAAAGTCTTTTGGAAGTTTAATTAATTTCTTCATTTTAAAATTCCAAAAACAGTTTTTTAATCCGCGGACAATTTCATAAAAACAAGTAAAATGATTATAACTTAAAAAGCTAGCCCATTATAATGAGTTGATTTAAGCAAAATCCAAATGAACTAAAACAATAGGTCGGCCTTAAAATGAAAAACTGGAAAGAAACACAACTACAAAATTACGAAACAAAAAATGTTGGAAGAAAATGGACATATATGCAACTAAAAATTCAAAAAATATATCAGCGGATGTTAGGTCTAGCAGAATAGGCTATTCTCTTACAATGTGACAAACCAATATTCGAATCCTCATTAGGAGAGGTATTCATATTTACGATCCGATAATGTCTCAAATAAAATTACCACCAATAAGAAGATACCTAAGTTTAGCAAAAAAATTTAACAATATTAAGGAGAATTTCACTTAAGTCCCATAAAAGGGACTATTGAAAAAAAAATTACCAAAACATTTTGAAATATCGTTGGAGTCTTTTAAACCTAAAATGAGATCAAATTAGAAAGCAAAACGACCATGTTAACTTTATAAGTGGAATACAAGCTTGAACAACAAATAACGGAGGGGAAATAACATCTCAACATATGAAAATTTATAACAAATAATAAAAAGTTAAAAAAAATTCTCTTTTTACTAAAAAATGAAAACTCAAAATATGGAAATTTACAATTTAATTTCATTATGGGACAGAGGGACTGATTTGGAGTTTCAAAATCTGTTTGGACTTTTTATTATTACTATTATGTTTATATTTTTGGACTTAACTGAAAATTTTCCCAAAATATCAATGTTGTTAAATTATACATTCCGTAATAATTGTACAAGTTGAGTGTGATAATGTGATTTTCATAATATTATAGGATCATTGAATGTTACCAGCTCACATTTCTTTAAAAAAAATAAACTTATTTTTGAAAAATTGCATATTGGAAAATTTTGAATATGATTTGTTCAGATTAAATTTTTGAATGGTTTGAATTTCATTACAACTTATCTATACAATTTCTCATGTCATAGATTGAATGATACTTCTTAGACTTTTTTCACCCACACAACTTCTTAGATTGTTTGATTATCTTGTCAAAAGAACAGTATGGTACATGAATTAAATTTTGATTGATAATATGAGAATGATTACTAATAAAAAAAGTGTTTAGGTAAGAATAAAATTATGGTTTCAGAAGTACTTTTATAGTATACAAAATAAAAATATAAAGGAATTTGTCTTGATTTGTAAAAAAGTACTTTTGAAAAGTAATTATGGGGTGTTCCAAACACCCCAGAATTGTTTTTGATAGCAAACAAATTTAAAGTTGAGTATCCAGCATTTACTAAAGTCATAACATGCCTACGTATAAAATTGCATCCTTTGGGAGATTGAAGAGCCAATGAGCCCATATCTGATAATTTGCATTCCTTTTAAAATATCATACCTTTTGTCCGTTGCTTCCTAAACTAACGAGATACTCTTCCGGTCCTAATTATAAGACCCAATTGACTTATTTGAGGAGATTAAGGAAGTAAGTTAAGTTGGTTATTTATAATAAATAAGTGTTGTCATTCCTAAAATATCCTTACTAATTAAGTATATTGGTTAAAACTATCATTATTAAAAGGATTATCTTGGAAAAAAATGCATAAATATAAGAGACAAAATGAATTGGGTCTTATAATTAGGACCAAATAAAAAGTCAAATTGGGTCTTATAATAAGGACCGGAGGAGTAAGAAAGTAACCAAGTACAGTGGAACAATAGAAACTAATATTCACAATCTCATCAAGCATTAGACTTTTGTTTCTCAGGAGACATGTCTTTTTTTTTTTCTGGATAAAATATTTAAATACCTTAAAAGTATACACAAAAGAATACTCAGCACTTAACATTTTTTTTTCCACTCTTATATGTTCTAAAAGTTTATTTTCACAGCAAAAGTATTTTAGTTGTTATCTGTAATTAAGTTTGATCATTAAATTATATAGTTTAACCGGCATATTTAACAGTTAAACTTAACGGCGGGTAAAAATATTGTGAAATAAAACTTCTAGAGCATGTAAGAGTCAAAAAAAACTTTCAAATATTGGGTACTCCTTAATGGATTCTTCTAGAATATTTAAACACCTTATTTAAAAAAAAAAAAACTGGAGCATTCCCCTCAAACTCTTACAACAACTTTAGTTGGATAACTCTGTACCAAAAAAAAAAAAACTTTAGTTGGATAACTCATTTTAATTTTCTATTATTGATCATTTTATTAAAAATAAATAAAACTGGATCATATATATGTATAAATGACTAATCTGAATATAAAACATTAAATTCTAACCCTCTTCTCATCATCCAACAGCCTCAACATGGAAAGGTGGGGATGATCAAAAGCACAAAAAGTGCGATCATTCCAATTTCTCTTGAAAATAAGTTCATAAAAAAAAATGGTGACGGCACACACACACAATGACACAAAATGATGACAAAAGCATCAAAATGCAATATTTTCATAATCTTATGAGTATGTTTATCCCTCTTTGCTAAATGGTTTCCATGTTACAGATTGAATGATTTTCCTCAGATTTTTTCTCAACCATGACTTACATATGCGATCGTTATCTTTTCCGTAAAGGGTTAAAACTCAAAGCTTCGCCTTTGAAAAAGCTTTTGTAGCCTCTTTCAAGTTTCAAGCCCAGTCGAAGAGTTGAAGGGAGAACCAGCATCCAGTACCATCATCACCGCACGGACGCTCTCTAATGAGATTTCGTCTCCTGTGGCTAGCGAGCAGCTGATAATGGAGGCCGACCTAGCCGTTCTTCCCCACGATATGATCATCAACATCCTCGAAAGACTTCCGGTGAAATCCCTAATCCGCTTTCGATGCGTACGCAAAGATTGGGAAAATCTCATCAAGACTCCATCCTTCATCCGAGACCAGCTCCACCAGTCCAGCCATCAAAACCATTTACTTCTCCTCAAATGGCACGGTACTGGGTCCGCGCAAATGCAGGTTGGTTTTCTGGATCGCGACATGCAAGTCCTTGAAGTTCAAAAATCACCTTTGGCCAATTGGAATTTTGCTTGGATCGTTGGTTCCAGCAACGGCCTGCTCTGCGTCGTGGAGAATGGTGTTTCTTATGCCCTTTTATTGTGGAACCCAGCGATTAGAAAGGTCAGAAAGGTGCGTCTTGAAACTAATACTGATTATGCGATTGCTGATTTTTTCGGATTTGGGTTCAGTCCAAATGATAATGATTACAAGATTGTGAGAATTGAAGTTCGTGATTATGTGCCTGAGCGAATGAAAGTTTATTCACTGAACTCTGGGTCATGGAAGGAAGTTGAAGTTGCGAACTTGGAGGGCTTAAGAGTTCGTGGTTCTAGAAATGTCACTGTTAATGGAGTTGTGTTTTGGATTGGTGGGAAGCAGGGTGGGAATGATTATGATCAGATACTTTCATATGACCTATCAAAAGAAGAGTTCACAGTAATACCAATGCCTATATTAAACTCTTATGATGAGAAAAGGCTTATTGTTTATGAGAACAAAGTTGCTGTGGTTGCTTGCATTAAAGGAGAGGATAAATATTCCATTCATTTGTGGGTGAGGGAGGAGGATACACGTGAATCCAGGCAGGATTGTAAGAAATGGAGTTGGACTGAAAGATGTAGTTGCCCTTGTCCATCCAAGTTAAAACCAGTGACTATGTGGAAGAATGAGATTGTCTTCCTACCTTTTGATACTGAGAATGATGGTCAAACACCAATTTTGTATTTGCTCAATATCACTGCTGGTGTGTTTAAGAAGCTTGCTGTTGGATCTAAGCTTGCTGTTGGATCTAACTCCTACAACATTGAGCTTTTCAATTATGTGGAAGGTCTTGCATTACTTGCCCACGACAGCGTTGAAAAGCTTTGATCCTGAATTTTGATTGTTACATTGAATATTTGCTCTATTTAAACACTTTTGGAGGAAATGAATCTATCGTAGCTTATCTCATTTGGGTATTTATGGTTGTTAAATCCTTAATGCTTTTTGCTGGTCGGCTTCATTATTACAAAGTGCTGCCCTGGGAAAGGGAGGGGGTTAATTCGCTGGAATGAAGGTGAAGGACTACAAGGATTTGCTATCCAGCTGGAGGAGTGTGATGCACATATAACCGAAGCGTGGGGGATCTATGAAGGACTTAATATTTGCTGGCAAATGGGCTTTAGAAAGATCATTGTTGAATGTGATGCTGCAGAATTGGTAGAGGAACTCAACAGAACACGGAGGATCTTGGGAAGCAACGTTCTAGCCAATAATTTTAACGAGTTGCTGAATAGAGAATGGCAAGTTGGAATCCAGCATATTTACAGAGAAGGGAATAGGTGCGCCCGCCTGCTCGCTGCGTTAAGCTAAGATCAAGAAAGACGAAAGTTCATTTGGAATGTGCCTCCAGCAGAAGTCTAGCAAGTTTTTCTGGAAGATCAAGCTGGGATTGGCATTATGCGAAGAACTCTAGCTAGTTAATCTCTTTGTTTTGGGCCTTAGCCCCTCTTTTTCACCAAAAAAAAAAAAGAAAAGAAAAAGCTGCTTCAAAAGTGGTTAGAACAATGGCATTGCGTTGTGCGATTCATTTAGCCGACTCATCTAATAGGATAAGGCTTATTTTTGTTGTATTTTGATCCCTTGGCATACCTCTGGCTAGTATACTGCCAAGCCCATTGCCATTCGACTATCTGAAGGAATGAAATCGCCTCCTTCTCCCATCCTGAAGATGATGAAGACGAACATGTGGAAATAAAGTCTTTTATACATATCTGTTTGATCTCTCTACTAATGCATTCAAGAAGTTCACTATTCCTTGTAGGTGTAATAGAATTTTCAATTATGGGGAAAGCCTCATATCAGTTAACAACATTGAGGCTTGAACTTAAATCTTAATTAATACATACATGGTAGATTTTCTTTGCTTAAGAATTTCTGATTGAAATACATATATGTAGCTACCATTTTGGATCATTCTGAGCATATTATTGTTGCTGAGTGGTGGTACTGATCAAGAACATCAGATGTTTGTATCTTTATTAGGCCTATTAAGGCAGATTGTTCGGTTTTCAAATATGGATATATCATTTGGGGCTTGTCCATTAAATGTAGAGATGATTTTTATTATATAGGAGTTAGTGAATCAATTGAGTTTCCTGTGTTTTCATTTAATTTCTGGTTTTTGAAAGTAGTTTTCCACCTCGCAAGGGTATGTGTTTTCCAAATACTATCACATATCCTCAATATGAGAACTACATGCTCCTCTCGTTGTAATTATAAAACCCGTTTGGTAATGTAAATTACACTACAAAATGGGTTTTATATTTAGGATCGGAAGGAGTAACTAATATTGGGGTATTAAAAATATTAGTTAAATTAGTTATTTATTTATTATCATAAGTGTGTGTTAATCTATGTAAATTATTATATTTAACCGTGTATATTGAAATATTTTTTTGATAGGAACTTCTTTAATCTCTTTAATTTCATGCTATGGTGATCACTTGACCACGCTATTGTGGCTAATTATAATCTGTTCCCGCACATTAAAATTGCCACGTATGTACTATCAAAAAAAGAAAAAAATTGCCACATATGTTTAAATCTTTTTTCTTTAAAAAGCAACAAGAAAACATTTGGTCGCATAATTTGATGATATGATCACTTGTTATTCAATTGTTGTTATTCACGATGTTGTTAATGGTAATTTATAGTTAACCTTGTAATTGAACCTATGAGTTTTTGTGAAAAAGTAGTTACTCGTTTAGGCAGTAGTCATTGGTTAGTCAATTGTTGCTATAAGCCTTTTTTTTAATTTAAATAAAATCATAATTTTAAAAGTGCCAACTAAATATATGAAAAAATTTATCTCAATTTATAAAAAAATCTTTTTTAAAAGCACTTCTTGAATAATCCAAACACCCCTTTTAATTATTTTCAATTAGAAAGTATAGATACTAATGGCTTGAGGTTACAAACGAGATGAAACTAGTAACATATTGTGTCACTAAGTTGTAATTCCTTTGACATTATTGTTATACGCTACGTTGTTATAATCATCCTTACTCAGGTCAAAAAATATAATCATCCTTAATTAAACTTGTGATTGAATCAACAAGTGCTTATGAAAATAATACTACCTCCGATCCTAATTATAAGAGCCAGTTGACTAATTTGAGGAAATTAAAGAAGTAAATTGAGTTAGTTATTTGTCCTGAATAAGTGTTATCTTTCCTAAAATATCTTTATTAATCAACTGTATTGACTAAAATTATCATTATTAGAAGAGTTATTTTGGAAAAAAATGTATAAATATGAGAGACAAAGTAGATTGAGGTTTTATATTTAAAATTAAAATAAAAGTTAAACAGAGTTTTATATTAAGTACCAGGGTAGTAGTTTTTTTCTGCCAACATTATTACAAACATTTTTAACTTATTTAGATGGTATGACCATTTGCTATATAATTATTATTATTCGTTATTATTCGTTTATCGTTTAACTGTTTTAGTCATTATATATATGTGTGTGTATATCTATATCTATATCTATCTATCTTGCGAACATAGTCATTTTATATATCTCAAAACTTGATAATTACCTTATATTGTTTTGCATTTATTAAGTGGTGGGAACAAATCATCTAATCAATTTGGGCTTTAGGTATTAATCTATTTTTTTATATATAATGTTTTTAAGGGAAAATAAGTTTGAAATTACTATATCTCAAATAAATTTTTTTAATAAAAACGTGTTATTATTTACAAATCTAGTGTTATTAAAACCCATTAAAGTATAGGAAAATTGCAATTTAGGACCTTAGAATTACAAAAACGCAGATAGGGACCCTTGACAATTTGTAATTCCAAGGTCCTAAATTGCAATTTCCCCTTAAAGTATTGTCATAAACACTCCTCTTTCTTTTAAAGAATAATAGTAATATCCATGATCCTTAATGTAAGAGTTAGTTGAATATTTTAAGGAGATTAAGAAAGTTTGTTAAGTTAGTTATTTATAATAACTACTCATTTGATCATATTTATAAGACAGAAAGAAAATATTTTTTTGGCTCTATTTATAAGACATCGAGAGAAATTTTTGTATGGATGTACGATTTTACCCTTCATTTATTATTGTATTGACTTTATTTACATAAGTTATAATACATATTAATAGGAATAAAATTAAAAAGTTATTAAATTTTAAACGAGAGTTAACGAAGTTTAATGTTTTTCTTAGTTTGTATGAAATATGTTGGAAATAATTTATAAATAGACCAAATGAGTATATATTATGTTGAAAAATGAATAAATAAAAGTTAGTTAATAGAACATTGAATATATACAATTATTATAAAAATTATTATAAAAAAATAGATAAATATAAATAACAAAATGGAGTGAGATTTTATATCTAGATTAAATTAAAAACCTTTATTATGCACCATGTTACTCCTCCGGTCCTAATTATAAAACCCAATTGACTTATTTGAGGAGATTAAGGAAGTAAGTTAAATTGGTTATTTATAATAAATAAGTGTTGTCATTCCTAAAATATCTTTGCTAATTAAATATATTGGTTAAAACTATCATTATTAGAAGGATTATCTTGGAAAAAAATACATAAATATAAGAGACAAAATGGATTGGGGTCTTATAATTAGGACCAAATAAAAAGTCAAATGTGGTCTTATAATAAGGACCGGAGGAGTACTAGTTGACAGATAGGGGCCCCACTTTTTAATATAAACGCGCGCGCGCCATTACTCCGGATCTTCCACCCAAGGCCTTCTTTTCTGCAAGCCCTAGCTTTCACCACTCTTTATCTCAGTTCTTCGCACGGTGAAGTACATACTAATGGATGGCCACCCACCATTTCTTCCCGAAGAAATCATGAGGAACATTCTCAAACGGCTGCCGGTGAAATCCTTAATCCGATTTCGGTGTGTGCGCAAAGATTGGAAATATCTCTTGAAAACCCCGTCTTTTATCAACGACCATCTCCGCCACTCCCGCCATCAAAACCCTTCTCTTCTTTTCCATTGGAATGGCAGAGTTGATCCCTGGGAATTATATTTGCTTGATTTTCATATGAAACTCCGTCAACTGCCAAACACCTTCGGTCAGTTCCTCGTTACCAGAGAGCATCGTCGGTTCCAGCAATGGCTTGCTCTGTCTTGAAATAGGTAAGTATGCTACGACTCCCCCCACATTTTTGTTGTGGAATCCAGCTATTGGAGAGACAAGACGTGTGTCTGAAACTATTATTCACTTTCGGAGCGTTTATCGGGTAGGATTGGGATTCAGTCCCATTCTTAATGATTATAAGATAGTGTTAGTTCATATGTTTGAGGATGAGGATGAGGCTTGTGGTTATCGAGTGATAAAAGTGGAAGTGCATTCATTTTGCGCTGGCTTGTGGAGGGAAGTAGGATTTGGGGACTTTTCGGGTTTTATGATTAGTGCGGACACTGCTACTGCCAATGGAAATATGTTTTGGTTTGGGACGGAGGTGAATGAAGAAGGAATAGAAGTTTGTGAATCAATAATTTCATTTGACATTACAAGAGAAATATTTACCATAATACCAATGCCTCCATTAGACTCGACTAAACATGAAACGCTTGCCGTGTATGATGACAAAATTTGCTGTGCTTTGTAACAAATGGACTGGACATAAATATTACGTTGAGTTGTGGGTGATGGACGAGGGTACTGGCCCATCTGAGGAGAGATGGAGTTGGATTAAGAAATATACTAGCAGCCTCACTCCCTGGGTATTACATCCAATGATTATTTGGAGGAATGAATTATTCTGTATAAATGAATTTGAAGTCAGGAAGCATAGAATACAAACTCTTCTGGCTCTGTACAATATCAATGCTGATGATGAATTCAAGTTTGTTCCTTTTGACAGATGGTTTCTTCTTGGAATTTTCATGTTATGTGGAAAGCCTTGTATCAATTGACAACATCCACATTGAAGAGCATTGATCCTAAGTCTGAACTGTTTACATTGCAGATTTAGTTTGCACGAACTCTTTTGGAGATATTGTTTTTTGATTTATGCCCTCCAGTGATGTTATGTAGGAAAATGATGAATGCAGATATTAAACCCTGAATGTTTCAAGCTTTATCTGACCCATCTATGACATCAAGTGTTCAGTTTTCTTCCAATATGCACATATAATTTTAGACTTGTTGAATATGCAATATACTGATGGTGAGACGCTAGAAAAGTAAGGGAAGCAACTTTTATTTTAATTTTGTAACCCTTTCGTTTCAGTTATTTATTTTTTATGGAAGTAGTTTTCCACCTTACAAGGTGGCACGTGCTCTTTGTAGGATTATAATTAATAGTATCTGCTTCGAGATCCTTATGAAGTCCTTGTCATCTGATGATCATAAGAACCTAAATGCTTAATTGGATGAAAAAATTGGAGGAGAAAAAAATTTAAATTTTCTCCGGTGGGGTATTCATGGGAGGGAATGGTGTTTGGTGGAAAATTTTGAAGATTAATGATCCTCACATAATGCGGCTTTTCATATGGGCGTGGATGGAAAATACTTCAAGAGACTTTGCAAGGTCTTCATCCCAATGTGATTTTGGTTTGTATGTTCTATGGATTTAGCCTGAATCAGGGAAATCATTAAGTTTTCTATGGATTGTGTTAATTTGTGGGTGATGGAGGGGGCTACAGGCACATCAGGAGACAGCTGGAGCTGGACCAAAAGGTACACTAGTTATAGTTGTTGATTGTTGATGTCCTTAGTGGTCATGTTACCTGGAATGATGAATTTTATATATATATATACTCTTCCGGTCCTTAGACCCAATTTGACTTTTTATTTGGTCCTAATTATAAGACCCAATCCATTTTGTCTCTTATATTTATGTATTTTTTTCCAAGATAATTCTTCTAATAATGATAGTTTTAGCCAATATACTTAATTAGCAAGGATATTTTTGGAATGACAACACTTATTTATTATAAATAACCAACTTAACTTACTTTCTTAATCTCCTCAAATAAGTCAATTGGGTCTTATAATTAGGACCGGAGGAGTATTCAATACCAAATGGTAAAATTTCATGCCTTATTTTAAGTGGCTAATACTATTTTTAGTTTATGAAATTCGATATTATTTTAATTTTGGTTCCTAAAATTTGAAAGAAAAAATGATAAAAAAAAACCCATTGAACTTTAAAAAGATAAATAGGTTATGCTAGTTACACTTGAAATGGTTTTGACATGTTAAAAATCTATCAAAATCACTTATTTATCATCTTGAAATTCAATAAGTATTTCTTTTTTCATTTTTTTAAATTTGAAATCTAGTAGTTTTAGTTCTTGAAATCTTATTTTAGAGACCAAAAACACTATTTTGAAGACTGAAAATCTTTATGTAAACCAATTTTAGTGATCAAAATCATTAAGTTTAAATTTCAAGAATCAAAATTAAAAAAAAGTCAAACTTTAGAAACTAAAAATGGTATTAATTTTATTTTAATCCATCAATAATATCAAGTTCATAAAAAAAAAAAAACCAGAGAGAGAGAGATTTTGTTTTCTTGGCACGGAAAAAAAGTAGCTCATGACAAATGGGAATAAGTGATTCTGTTATTTGGAACTACAATGTTACTATGCAAAATAAGTATTTGTATATAAAATTTCGATTGCAGTGACATTTCAATTCATAATTTTGTGAGTCATGGACTTCTTACCAATTAGATTTAACTCTTACATGAAGAGTTAATGTAATTTTACTTGCAATCTGCGCATTCTAAAGAGTTCCGGTTTGGGAAAAAAAAACCTTTTTTTAAATAAAACAAAATGGGCAACCATTAGAGTTGGGGAAAAAAAATGAAATGAACTTATCCATATATAAACCCCACTAAATCAAATTGCATAAGCCAAATAATCTTTTAAAAGAAAAAAAAGCATTCCGTTACTTATCAGATTCTTAATCTAGAGCTATTTATGTTGCTATTACTCATTCGGTCCTTAATATAAGATTTAATTAATTAATTTGGTAGATTACTGATATCAATTAAATTAGTTAATATGACATATTTTAAAATATTTTAAGTATCTTTTTTAATTTTTTTCTTTTTTTTTTACTTGATTATTATTGAGAAAATATTAATAGGATTAATTTGAAAAAAATTAATAAATGTGAAATAAATCTTATATATAAGGTTGATGTAAACTCTCAAATTAAGTCATATATTAAAGACCGGAAAAGTATTATTAAGTTAAATAAATTACTTACCTAATCTTCTTGAAATAATAATTTGTAATGTTAGATAATATATTAGTTTATAAGTTATATAAATTGGTTAAAAAAATAAATATAAAAAATAAATAAATTAAAATTTTATATTAACACTAGAACTCACCTCCTAACATGATCTTATATCTAGGACTGAACAACAATATTTTTTGTGCAAATCAAATTTTTAAAATTTGGTTGGGTTCAAGTTTTGATGAAAGTCGAACCAAACTACACTTTTGATTTCATATACTTTTAATAGAAATTAATGTCTTAAACCATAAAAAGAATAAAAAATTCCCAAGGCCCAAAACGTTTTGTCCTTCATGTTCAAAATCTTCCCTGAAAGACGTACCTCTTCCCTTGGCTTGCCTTGTTCCACGTGGCCCTTCCCTCTCTCCAACTCACGGCCTCAATCAAACCCGAATCTCTCACCACCAAATCCACAAACAAAACAATGCCCTTCTTCACTCACCGTTCACTGATCTTTTTTCTCCCAAATGAGCCCTCATTTCTTTAATCCCTCCCTTTTATGGCTCATTTGCTAGCTACCACTAACCCTCCCACTACCTCGCTGAAAACTATTCTTCTTCTGCTCGTCGGAATCCGCCATTGTTAACGGTGTTAGAAACGCGGGGTATTACAATGCGAGAACGAAGCGACATCGTTTTAGGAGAAGGTGTTCGAATTCGAGCGTAGTTTCTGCGGAATTGCAGATCGAAAAGCAGAATGAAGAAGAAGAGAAAGAAGAAGGAAGAAGGACAAGGAGAATGATGAGTGTGACTGATGATGAGAGAGAGTGTTTGGTGTGTGAGAATGGATGGAGAGTGAGGAGGCTTGTGGAGAAAGATGAGGAAATCAGAAATGCTGCGAATGTTCAGGCGGAAGCTTTCCATGTTCCTGTCTCGCTCTTCAATCCTGTGTTCTTCCAGTTCTTTCAGGTTCTGATTCATTCGCCTTGTCTTCAACTTCAGCAGATTTTGATCTTTTTTCTTTTTTTGGAATTTCAATCTTGAGAAATTGTTTAGCCAATGTTGTTATGAGGTTAGTTATTAACTTATTCTCATTCTCAACGGCATTCCTCCTGGGTCATATGTTTTGAAGTTGTTAATTATTCTCTCGATATTATCGAGTAACCTTTTTGTAATAAAAAAATTCTTTTATATATAAAAAAAATTTAAAAAATTATAAATTTAAAAGAGAGAGACAACAATTGATTAGTTGAATCGGTGAGCGGGTGAAATATAGCTGCCTTAATGATTATATTCTTTTTATTTTCAAATTTTACTTATACCGCATCTTTTTTCTCTTTTATTTTAAAAAAAAAATTTTTCAAGGGCCTGTTGGTTTGAAAGGAAGGTAGGAGAGGGAGGGGAGGGTGGGATAGAAAGGGAGGGAGGTTTCATCCTCATTGTTTGGTTTTAATTAAAAAGGAGGGGAGGGAAGGATATTTAATGATCTCCTGTTTGGTTCAAGAAGGAGAGAGAGGAGGGATAGTAATAATCAATTTACTATTTTATCTTTACATATTAGTTTATATTTTTTATTGATATATATATAAATTAATTTGCATCTTAATTTAAATCGTATAATTTAATAAAAATTCAGCCTTATCATATTAATATGTGCATTAAAAAATTGGTACAATATTTTTTAATTCTAATTAATATAATAATATATTTGAAATAATAAAATAACAAATTTTATATGTTCTAAAAAAATTGAAATTTTAGTTTCTTTAAGCTATGCCTTTTTTTAACTTTAAAATATATTTAATAAATAATATATTTATAAAAAACAATTAATTTTATAATATTATAATTTTATTTAATTATGTTTTCATTTTAGAATAATTTATATTAATTTTTATTATAATATATTTTTTAATTATAATAATTTATATTTTTTAGGATAATATATTTTTATTTAAAATAAATATTATAATAACATATTTTATAATAGTTGTGGAATATCAAAAAAATCATAAGAGTATAAGGTTCAAAATTTAGCTCCTTCCAAAAACCTCAATTTGAAGGAGAGCTAAAATGAGATGAGGGGATGAGGGAGGGAACATTTGACCCCTTCAAAATTTTTAATCAATGAGGAGAGGGGCTTCATTTTCCCTCCCCTCTTCTCCCCCCTCCAACCAAACACACTATTAAACTATTAATTAATTTAAATTTAAACATTTCCCAGTTTAAGGAAATGATAACTCTTTCTCCGTTTACAAGATTCAATACCATTTTTAAATGTAATACATGAATTCATTTTTTTTATTTCCAATTTTTTTAAGTTATCTTTATTATTGCAAATATAAAGGACTTTTTTTTTCTTTTTTTGTTTTTTGCCAAAGAAGGAGGATTTTTTTTTTCTTAAATCAACATATATATATGTATATTTTACAATAATTTAGGTTAGCTAATTTTTATCAATTTTCATGTAATATTTATGAAATGCAAATTTTCTTTCCTAACTTCTTGATGTCCTGTTGCGATGCAGTAGGCAGAAGTGCTCTCCGGCCTCCATTACAAGTTAAAGAGCTCTCCTCGTGACAGGTAAGTTTAAAATATTTTCTTCTTGAAAGGTTACACATAACATTTATAAATCTGATTCATTTAATCCGAAACTCTAAACGGTTGGATTTTTTTTTTTGGGGACAAAAGGTTGAAGATTAAACACTGACAACTTGATGAAATTGAACTGTGATCTTCCACATATAGAAAGCATCCATACCATTAAATTACAAACATTTTTGGGGGATTAAAAAAAACATTTTTATAAGATTGAAAAACCCTTTCAACCCACTCAATTGGTCAAATTACATCATTCAAAAATCAGAGTTTCTCCCTCTTGAAGAAAAAAAACCTTCTACCTTCGGTAACTTTGCTGTGTAATATATTGTCTGCTTCGTGATTTGGTTGGAATGGGTAAATTAATCACTCTGTCAGATTTACAGGTATATACTCATTCCCTTCAAAATCTTTTTCTTATCAAAAACATTAAAAAAAAAAAAATAGAATTCTCCCCCACAATGTGGATTAATGGATCAGATTGTCGTAAAACAAGTTAATATTTGATGTTGTTTGAGACAAGTTTGATTCATATTACATTGGAATGATATAACAACAATATTAGGTATGCTTGTTTGGTTGCTGAGGAGGCAGCAGCCACAAAGAGTTCATCAGATTCATCAAAACAGATAGTGGGAGTTGTAGACGTGACTGCCCTGAGGGATGAGAATGTGCTTCAACATCTCCCTCCTCAGGCAACAGAATATCTTTACATCTCTGGAATTGCGGTCTCCTCCAATTTCAGGTCAACTACTTAAACCCTAATCTCACTACAAAGAATCATATACAAAAATGCTTGTAGGAGGAGAAGAAGAAGAAGGGGATGATTAATTGTGTGAGTAATTGATGAACAGGAGGAGGAAGGTGGGAACTGCATTGTTAAGAGCCTGCGATGTGCTATCAGATGTGTGGGGATGTGAGTTTTTGGCACTGAGAGCATATGAGGAAGATCGGGGTGCTCGCAGATTATATTCAAAAGCTGGTTACAAAGTTGTGTCCAGAGATCCGCCATGGTTGTCCACTTGGATTGGAAGGAAATGTCGTGTTCTTATGATTAAACGAACAACTTAGTCAACATAAAACTTATATATACATGTAAAGCTTGTAATATACTGTCCCCTATTCTTAATATAAAAACTAGTTAAAAGATTGAATTTGATCTTAAATATAATATTTTAATTTACTTTGTTTCTCAAATTTATAATATTTTTCCTAAAATATCTGTACTCATTATAAAGGATTCTCATCAAAGATAGTTCCAATATTCATAATTAAATAGGGTAATTAAGAAAATCAGTATATATTTATTACGATTAACCAATTAGAGGTAGTAAATTTAATACCATATTATTTCTTTCAATTAACTAAGATAGGTTTGGTTGATCCATTCATATTACAGAGGAAGTTGGTCCATACTGTACATAAAGTTGTGAGCCTGGCTTTTGTTAACGACATGAGAATCCGATTAATGAAAAGTTGTTTATAGTTGGCAAGTGTTTTTTTGAATCGTAAGGCTTAGTCTAATCTGAATACTTTTCTGTAATCCAAACTCATTCAAGTCTTTATACACACACAACTTGCACGTCTTTTTAATCAAGAGCAACAAAAATAGGAAGATAGGATAAATAGAAGAAAAAATAAAATTGAAAAAGGAGTGAGAGTTCTCTAGAATCAGAAACTAATATGAAGTGAATCTGGAAAGTAGAAGTAAAAATAGGATAAATGAAAAGAAGAGAAGAAAAAGAGTAGAGAAAAAAAAAAAATCCTAGAATCACACTGCTCCAATTCTTAATATAAAACTTACTTTATACTACAGTTTATATCACAAAATAGGTTTTATATTAAGAATCTGAGAGAATACTAAAGAAGAGAGAAGATGAAATAATCTACTGAATAATACTTTATTTATATCTTTGACAAAATACATGATATGACATTCATAATTTTGACAGCATATAGCTGAAATTAACTTCCAACCCCTTGAAACATGGAACTGCTGCTAACTAGCAATAACAACAGCTAACTACTAAGGATAGACACAAAGGCATATACCAACATAAAAAACATGCATAATATCTAAGAACTGCCACGCCTCTTCCTAGAATGAAATAGTAAGAGGCCAGTGGTTCCTATCACACTTCAACTCAAATATACACCATATTGCAATTCACTATTCTTCTACATACATATATATGTATACATGTGTGCGTGTGTGCAGGTACATATTCGTATGTGTATGTGTATGTGTATATATATATATATGTATATATGTATGTGGTGTTTATGGCTCCACAATAATTTTTCCAGTAGCATGGCCATCAATGCTCTTAGCCCAAGCATCTTCAGCTTGACTCAAAGGGAAACGAGAGTCAATAACACATTTAAGCCTTCCATCTTTCACCAACTGAATCAGATAACTCAGGTTCTCTTTATTGGGTGTTGCAAAGAACGGCACTATTTGCTTCTTAGCGAAAGTGAGTTTCTTCAGAGCAAAAGTCGCCATTGAAATCAAACCAGGCGTTAAGTCTATTACCTTTCCATGATCACTTAATTGAGGCTCAAAAGTGGACCATGGAATTCCAGTTGTGCAATGTATCACTGCATCATATTTTCTACCAGATGGACTCTTTAAAGCAGCTCCTTCTGGAGTCTTATAGTCAAGAACCTCATCAGCACCTAAGCTCTTGACCAAGTCAACGTTGCGGGCCCCACAAGTGGCCGTGACGAAAGTGTTCCCTAGCTTTGCCAGTTGAACTGCAAAGTGACCCACGCCGCCTGAGGCGGCGGTTACTAAGATGTTCTTTTGTTCACCGGTTCCATCAAGCTTGACACCAGCAATTTCAATGAGGGGTTGATAAGCTGTTAAACCAGCCAAAGTTAAAGCGGCAGCTTCAGCTGCTGAGACTTCAGATGGTCTCAAAACTGTTAATCTCTCAGTAGCCACAGCAAACTCAGCCAGTGCACCTCCATGCTGTCATTCAACATGAACAACATCCGTAAAAATGAATTATGTGTAATTATAAAAGTAGTTAAGGTACAAATCTACCTATGAAGTATTCACAAATGCGAACCTGGAACCATAATATACACTTGGGTGTAAAAAAGCCCAGGAAGGTTCCAAAAGGTAGCAAAAATGCCATCCCCATTAATTTAAGTCAATGTCCTTCAACTTTTAGAACATAAACAAATGTGAGAGCCACCATTAAAGAGTGACGGCTGTGGCATTTTTTTTGCCCTTTTGGAATCTTCATTGACATTTTTGTAACCAAATGAACATTATGGTCTAAATTACACATTAATCAATACTTTATAGGTATATTTGTACTTCAATCCTAATTACAATATGTTGGCAATAATTGTAAAATCATGCAAGCAATCAGGCTGCATCATCAGAGTTTTCTAGATTGCAAATAAAATAAACACAATTACATTCAAGGGATTAAGATGAACGCATTAGCACATAATAATGGAGACATAAAATATTACATTTAGCTTCCCTCGTTTATCAGGCATAAATCCACCTCTGGTGGTTTTTATTTGAAAAACTGAACATATGCTGCAGTTTGATTTTTTATTTTTTTTTCCTTTTTCTCCATCTGCTATACATTTTTCCTCACTGCCACCAATGAAATATCTAATCAAGCAACCAATTATACCCCTCCCATCCTAAAAGTCATAGCTAGTGGAGGGATTCGCTTTGGTTATAAATGGAATACCCCAATTCATTTTATCTCCCAAATTTATAATTTGTTTTCTAATAATTGCACTTATTAAGGGGTTTTACATAAAGGAGTAGTTTCCAAAACAAATAATTAAAAGGGTATTTTAGAAAACTAACACATATTTTTTACAGATAATTAGTTTAACTAATTTTTTTAATTACTATAAATTCGTTATCTAACTCTTACATTTAGAACGGAAGAAGTATACAACAAACCACCAAAATATCAAATAAGTTAGAGAGAAGATTACATCATGAGCAAGATAAGCAACCACTTTGTCACCAACTTTGAAATCTTTGACTTTTGATCCAACCTCTACTATCTCTCCTGCTATATCAGTACCTATTTTCAACAAAAAAAATTAATTCAGACGCATCATGTATCCCAAAGTAGAGTTAAGTATGATGCAGGCTGCAGCAAAACCTATTTAGAATTGCGCAGTATGTTGAATTCAAATAAGGTGCTTATCTTGAATAAATATGATAACATAAAGATGTGCACAGAATACACATGCATGCATAATATATGGAGGGACATAACAAAACTGGAAGGAAAAGGGGGAAAAAAAGCATGCTGATAAAATCAAGAATTGTAAAATCAAACCACATAACTGGATCACATTCTGAGAGCTAACTACAAAATACATCTATGACATTAGAACCTTCTAAAATACCAAAAAAAAAAAAAAGATAATTTTTACCAGGGATATAGGGGAACTTTCGAGGTAACAGAGGCCTTGCTACAGCCTTTTGAATCTTCCAATCAAAAGGGTTCAGACTAGCCGCTTCCACTTTCACCAAAACCTCATTTTTTATTTGAGTGGGAACTGGAATCTCTACATGCTGCTCCCACATGTAAAATAACCTCAGCAATCTTTTAAAAGCAAAGCTCAAATGCACAAGACATATATAAATATATATATATATATATATATAGAGAGAGAGAGAGAGAGAGACAGACAGACAGACAACCTGGTATTCGGAATTACTGGCTCTAGATTAGGGCACCCAAAGAATGATTTTATTTATATATCGAACTTCCCCCTCAAACAAAAGACTTGGACTTGAAGCGGGAATCGCAGTGTCATGAGCTTTAAATCTAATTTAGTTGGAAGAACAGTGGGCCGCATGAATCTAATTCTTAATTACTTTGTCCGTACTTAATTATTAATAAAATAAAGCTTTGACACTAATCACTAAGTTGAAATTCTTAAAAAGTAGTAGTACTAATAATAATAAATTGCTTCTTTAGAAGTGAACAAGTCCGACACAGACTAAAATTACAGTTCTTCCTTCTTTTTTGGTAATCAAGAGAAATCACAATTCATTAGTATAACTCCTGGTCTTCCTTCTCCTTCTTGATTTTTATCTACAGAAAACCTTTTTAAGTTAAGCGATCCAACAAAAACTCAAAAAAAGAAAAGGTGTAGATGAATTGTAGGTGAAAGACGCAGAAGAATGAAAATCACCTTCAAACCGGCGGGGCCGCCGCCATAGCGATCGTACTGAATCGCTTGCATAAGCTTCGTTGCCATCTCTGCGAGGTTAGGAGTCTCGTGGGGATGGCGTCTCGCCTTATTAAATAGTATCTTTTTGGTAGGGAAGATTCAAACAGTTTTTTCTGACCTGATCACGAGAATCAAACAGTCTTTGTTGACCTGAATAAGAATCAAACAGTTGGAACTTGGAAGATAGGATGACTATTATCACCCCAACCAAAAAAAAAAGATAGGATGACTATTTGGGAAAATGACAACAAAAAAAGCCTTTAAAAATGCTGGCTGCCACATTAGTGGGAAGGCTAAATTCCAAATTAGGTAGTATATCAGATTAGTGCATTTGACCTGATTCGATATTTTGAAATGATGCAAAATGACGTCACTCGCCCCATATTTTAAAAATTAAATACAAAAAAGTCCTTTGAAATCATGAAATTATTTTAAAGTCCCAAAATTTTTTGTAATAAATTTTATTTATTCACTTACCAAATTACCCTCTTCTTTTTTTTTAAGTTTACATTGACAATTGAAAGAGCAGTGATTGAAACTCAGGGTGCAAAGATTGACAACTATCGCGGCTGGTTTGACAACTTATGGTGTGATATGGTGAGAAAATGTGTTGTCAAACTAGCCGCGATAGTTGTCAATCCTTACACCCTGAGTTGTCAACTACTACTCTTTCAGTTGTCAATACAAATTAAAAAAAAAAAGAAGGGTAATTTGGTAGTTAAACAAATAAAATTTATTACAAAAAGGTTATTTGGGACTTCAGAATAATTTCATGATTTCAAGGAAACTTTTTGTATTTAATTCCCTTGAGTAGGACCTAATTGCAATTCTCCCTATTAACTATTCTAATTTTATTTTTGTTTTACCAGCAACTATTCTATTTTGTTATGGGTTATTTTGTTTTTAAAGATATGGTAGTTACTCTTCTTTAACCATCCAGCATTAACTATTCCAAGTTTCTTATTAGTTACTTCTATTTTAAAAGTTTAAAAAAAATGTATGGAAGTGTGATTGTTACTTTCGAGAAAGAAGAGTAGTTAATAGCAGCTAAATGCCAAATTAGTACATTTGCACCCATTGGTATTTTGAAATGATACAAAATGACACCACTACCCTGCTTTTTTTTTTTTTTTTTTGTCAAAGTCACTTTTTTTCTCAATTCTCAGAATGCAACGCAAGTACCCCTAGCTTTAGATTTGCCATCAGTGCTACAATCACTATTCTTATTTACTTATTGATTATTTTAGTTTTGTTATTGATATTTTTGTTTTAAAGATATAGTGACTATTTCTTTTAAACTATCAACTATTCTAGTTTTGGTGTTGATTACTTCAATTTCAAAATTTTGAGAAATATATTAGAAGCTTTGGTTGCTATTTTTTAGAAATAAAAGTAATCAATAGCAAAATTAAAGTAAAAATATCGATTAATTTTTGTTTGTTTTTATTGTATTGAGGTTATTAATTTTTTGCATAGCGGCTATGATTCCACACACCCTTCAAAAATATTATTGATGAAGCTAGATTACTTTTTTATAGGGATTGGCAGGTGATGATTAACTATACTCATAAAGAGAATAATTTTTTGATATCATCTTGTCAAGCTATCACACAGGATAGAAGAAAATTATTATATCTTTGATCACATTCTATCTTTCTTAATATGAGATGGATGATGAAAGAAAACCTTTTTTGTTTGTAACGTTGATTTTATTCTTTTATGATTAATGGATATACCTTTTCCATTCCAAAAAAAATGTATTTTTCGTGTTTTTTTGGCCAAATATTCATTATGTATTTCGGTATTTATTATTCCTTGAATTGGCATGAATAGGGTATAATAAGCTTCCTTGAAATTGAACCCAAAAAAAAAAAAGAGCTTCCTATTGCATGAAAAACCGTTCCCATCCATAGGTATATTATGAAACTACAAAATGTAAGTTGAGAGGAACAAGAGCTTTAAAGAGAAGATAGGATCTAATTCTTTTCATTCACAAATAATACACTTGTAGATAGGATCGAATTCTTTTCATTCACAAATAACACACTTGTCACACCCTCTTTCTATATATGCTCCCCACTATTAAAATTGACCTAAGAGTTACAACTACGTTAAAAAAAAAAATTTAGTCTACATAATTTACATAATGAAACAATTGGAGGTTAAAGAGCATAAATATTAGAAAATGACTTATCGGGTAGATGCAATCCCATGTCTTCTTCTGACATGCTTTGACTCAATTTGAGATATAACCCAATACTACCTCTGATCTTGATATAAAATCTTGTTTAATTTTTATTTTAATCTAAATATAACACTTCAATCTATTTGTCCATCATATTTATGCATTTTTTCGTAAAGTAGTTCTTTTAACAATCGTAACACATATTTATTACAAATAACTAATTTAACTTATTTCTTTAATTTCTTCAAATTAGTCAACTAGTTCTTATAATTAGAATAGGAAGTAGTATTACATAAAAAATTAACACACGTGTAATTCTTGCATTTATATAGGTGAATGTAATTTATAAAATATTTATATCCCCCCCTATACAACCATTCTATTCATAATGGATTTATTCATTTAACCCTTTTTTTCCTTCCAAAAGCAACAAGAGAGGAGACAGAAGGTGACCAGGACAAGTTCACTCATAAATCAATAACTTACAGAACAGAAGCTCAAAAGACGACAGGGTTAAAAATCTAACCACAAGTCTCAATGATATGTCAAGTTATTCATTCCATCGTGAAAATCCAACATATAATTATTTACTGTTCTTCTACATACATATATGAATGGGAGGGGACCCACAAACCCCTCACAGAAACAGAGGATCCAGCAGTTCCAAGAAATTTTGCCTATGGCTCCACAATGATTTTTCCAGTAGCATGGCCATCGATGCTCTTAGCCCATGCATCTTCAGCTTTACTCAAAGGAAAACGAGAGTCAATGACAGTTTAAGCCTCCCATCTTTCACTAATTGAACCAGAAAACTCAGGTTCTCTTTCTTGGCTGTCACCAAGAACGGTATCAGCTGCTTCCTAGAGAATGTGAGTTTCTTCAGAGCAAAAGTCGCCATTGAACTCAAGCCAGGCGTTAAGTCTATTACCTTCCCATTGTCACTCAATTGAGGGTCAAAAGTCGACCATGGTATTCCGGTCGTGCAATGTATCACCGCATCGTATTTTCGACCAGATGGACTCTTTAAAGCAGCTCCTTCTGGAGTCTTATAGTCAAGAACCTCATCAGCACCTAAGCCCTTGACAAAGTCAAAGTTGCGGGCCCCACAAGTGGCTGTCACGAAGGTGTTCCCTAACTTTGCCAGTTGAACTGCATAGTGACCCACGCCACCTGAAGCTGCAGTTACTAAGATGTTCTTCTGTTCGCCAGTTCCATCAAGCTTGACTCCAGCAATTTCAGTGAGGGCCTGATGAGCTGTGAGTCCAGCCACAGGTAACGCCGCAGCTTCAGCAGCTGAAACTTCAGACGGTCTTAAAGCTGTTAAGTTCGCAGTAGCCACAGCAAACTCAGCTAGCCCACCTCCACGCTGTCATTCGACAAGAATGATTAGAATGTACTGGCACAGATTGTAAACTCATGCAAACAATCATGTATCCTCAGAGTGTTTTTTTTTTTTTCCTTTTTAAATTACAAGGTACGTTAAAAAAAATTGAAAAAACTACCTAATAAACTAAAACTGCTAAGATATTAGGAAGAAGGAAAGTCAGCCCTCATAAATCCTGAGTTTTCTAGATAGCAAATAAAATAAGCACACAGTCTCCATTAAAAGGGACTAAGAACGGTGGATATAATTCACAATTGTTACGTTTAGTTAACAGATAAAAGTATAAGGAGTAGGAAAACTAAACATATGGTGCAATTAGCAAACAACTGAGTTTTGCTTTTCTCTATCTGCTATACATTTTTCTTTTCAGTCACAATTATCCCGCAGCCACCAGAATAAAGGAGTTAGGTAGAGATCTGCACCCCCTCCCCCCAAAAAAAAAAACCCAAAAAACGAAAACATAGAAAGAAAGTTAGAGAAGATTACATCATGAGAAATTTTAGCAACAACTTTGTCACCAACTTTGACATCTTTGACTTGGGGTCCAACCTCTACTACTTCTCCAGCTATATCAGTACCTGTTTTCAACAACAAAAATTAGTTCAGATGCACAATCTCTCCCTTAATTTTAGAGGAACACGCCAAACAAAGTAACTGACAAATAAAACCCATGGTTAACAAACCAAATAAACATCCAAAGTAAGCAAGCATGATGCAGCCAACAAAACCTGTTTGGAATTGCGGAGTGTGCAGTCATCCTGCATCATTTTATTTAGTACTCTAAGTTCAGTCTTAGAGGTGATAGTACATTAATGTTAGGTTCTTCAAGAAAGTTATTTATTTAGCTTTGTCACAGTAAAGAAATATGTCAACATTGAATTTTTGCTCCACTCAGACACTTCTAAGACAACTTCGAGCAAAATGACTCCCATTTCAAGGAGCTCATACACGTTCTTGCTTAATGCTTTTTAGGTATACATTAATAATTAGAATAATATAATTTAATACCTTTATATTTATTTGATAGAAGTTTTCTGAGAATGAACAAATAAGATACATAGGATATATAGGATGATGCTGCGCTCTTTTTAATGAAGTAGATCAATAAATAAAAATTTTACATAGGCATGCCGTGTTTATACTTTTTGAAAGGGAGAAGGGACATGTCAGCGTGTCTATGTCGCTAAAGGTGCTTTATATGTTCCGTACAATGATCTCTAATTTTTTTTTTCCCTGGTTATCTATGCTCTTGTTTAATTTTCTAGTGACTGGTTAAATAACAGGGGCCTTATGCAGCTAACTACCTGATTCCAAAGCCCAATCAATTGTCATAATCAGCTACCAGAACCATTGAATAAGGGGTTTATTTTCAAAATAGCTCAAGCTGCAAAGATGTGTGTTATGCCTATGATAATCTTCTGCTTCTATACTTTTGCTCTCTTTCCCCCTGACTATACCATCAGGCTAAACCTACAGTTTTAGTGAGATATCCTCCTCTTTTTCTTGCTTCAATATTGCCTAGAACCCTAACCCTTAATCACAAACACAAAAGTTCTGTTTCACAGTTCTGGAACAGCAAAGTAGATGAATTATTAAATGCTGCAGTATGAAGTTCCTGAATCAAAACATAGTTTGTAAAGTAGTAAAACCAACTTGAATTTCCAAATTAAGCAATAGATGACATTTCTAGCGTTTTTGGAGAGATTTTGACTCTAATAAAGTACCAGGCGCCTAAATTTTCAGTAATTGTAAATTGATTATCTGCATGTTGAATTCAAATAAGGGAAGCTAAGTCTGCCTAAGTTCAATAAATATAAGAACATACTGATAAAGATGTATAAGGGGGAGGGGGAGAGAGAGAGAGAGAGAGTGAGTGAGTGAGTGACATACTAACACAACTGGCAAATGTTGATGAAATCACAAATTGCAAAATCAAACAACACGAGTTGATCACAAATTTTGAGAGCTAACTACATAATATAACTGCAATATTACCAGGAATGCTCAAAAGCTTCTCAAGATACAACCAAAAAAAAAAAAAAAATTCAATTTACCAGGAATGTAGGGAAACTTTCGAGGTAACAAAGGCCGTAGCATGCCCTTTGAATCTTCCAATCAACAGGGTTCAGACTAGTTGCTTCCACTTTCAGCAAAACCTCATTTTATTGGAGTGGGAACTGGAATCTCAACATGCTACTTACAAATATAAAATAAGCATAGCAATTTTTTACAGCAATGTCAAATGCACAAAACAGAAGAGAAAGAGAGAATCATCGTCAAGGGCCGCTTCGTACCAAAACCTCAGTTGTTAGATGAAGATCCAATAACATATATATAGATATATATTCACAATCACCTAGTATTCGGAATCATTGACTCTAGATTTAACCATTAGGAACCCCAAATGACGACCAAAGAATGATTTTATTAATATATCTGAGTCAACCCCTCAAACAAAGCCCAGTCCAACCAGATCCGGTGCTTAAATATAATTTAGTTGTAAGAAAGGAGGGCCGCATAAATGAAATTCCTAATTGCTTGGTCCTATTTGACTAATAATAAACCTTTGAAATTCTTAGCAAGTATTATTGGACAAAAAGAAAAAGAATTGCTTGCACAGACACGCAGCACGTTTCCTTATTATTTTTTACACTGAACTAGTCCAACAAAGATTCGACCAAGAAAATTACTATTCTTTTTTTTTATCAAGAAAAAATTAAAATCCCTAACGTAATGATCAGTTTTCATAAGCGGACCTCCTCCTCCTTCTCGATTTATTTACAGAAACCGTTCTGCGATTCAATAAAAAAAAAACCAGCAGCATATAGAAGAGAATTGTAGGTCAACAACGACCTAGAAGAAGAAAATTCACCTTCAAACCGGCGGGACCACCGCCATAGCTATCGTATTGGATCGCTTGCATAAGCTTCGTTGCCATTTCCACTGATGACGAGAGGGTTGACATCTACCAGAAGCCTCTGGGCGCTCCGCCAGGTTAGGAGAGTGTTGAGGGGATTGCGTCTCGGCTTATTATTAAAATTTTTTTGGGATTTATTATTTATTTATTTATAACTGAAATGACTCAGTGACGTTGAACCAGAAAACGACAAATTAAAGGTTTTGTCTGATTTTTTTACCGTGGAGAGGTTTTCTT